>NC_085001.1:2177537-2235037 GCF_963854185.1 Sardina pilchardus | reverse complement strand
GCCCACCAAATGTGGTTCATTTTCGTGAATGTATCAACCACAACAGACAACGCGCTAGGTGGCGCTATAGAGTCCCTGAGCCACACCCTAGGCCAGAGGTCTGTCTCTCAGTAGAGTTATCAATTCTACAGGTAGCTGCCAAATTCCAAGAGTTTTAGAGCATGCCAAGTTGGTGAAAAAGGGTACAACATTTCCGGTATGAGGATTCCACTATAATAATAATAATAATCTGAGCAAAAACAATAGGGCCTTGCACCTACGGTGCAGCCACTTCACTTCAAAGTAAAAATCTGTGTATAATGCGGGGGATCACATTAGCCAGTGGCAAGCGTAACGCAACGCACAGACCATAATAATAAATCCAAAACATTCTATCAAATTCCTAAGTTCAATCTTGACTATGAGACCACGGTGAAGTTAGCTCCACTAACCAGTTAGTTCCAGTTAGTTGCCTATGAGTTAAAATACAGTTTATGGCCATTGCTTACACACTAAAAGCAAATGCCTAGACTAAGGCATCAATACCTAAACTTGTTATTGCATACCTTTAATACTGTGTAAAACCATAGCTTAAGCACATTTTCTGCTTTGCACATTATTGCAATTGTGCAACACAGTTGTGAAGCACACACAAGTTCTTACATTAGATACTTTGTTCAAAAGGGAAATCTCCTGTTATCATTGGGAAACCACTTCTATTTGAAATGCAAGCACATCTGGTAATTGGTAAAAAACTACACATATACCTGAAAATAGAAAAATGAACACCAATACGTCTGAGGCTTAGCACTACTAATAGACTTCAGGCAAGTAATACGCTCTGTGCACGCACTATTTCCGCATTTGGGGTCAAGATATCATGGCATTTCCGGTTGATATGAGAGCCGGTGTTATGGCTGAGTGTTTGAAGATAACAAGATCCCTTTTGGAGTTACCGAAGTGTATTGTCAATGATGTGCATCGTATCGCCAGAGCAACAACTACAACAGAGTAAACTTGAAAAAGGTTTCAAATTCTATAGGCTATGTCTTCCTACCTCTGCAACTTTGAAGGTTAGTCGCTGAGGCATCCTAGCTTACCTTGAGATAGCAGTGTAACGTTAGTGATATTACTTCTGTTTATGTTTGCCACGAACCAAACCTTCCTGGTTCAGTTTAACCATGTAACTAAAATGGCTATCAGTGAACGTGTTTGTATTTCTGGTGGCAGTATCAGGCACAAATTGGGCTGGAGAGAACAGTGAGGGCCCGCTGCTACAGATCTGTGAAGAAATCAGAAATGTCACACCAGCTGACAGTAGGACTAGTTAAAAAGGCATGGACAAAGACATGTGATTCAACACAGTTCTACCAGGAAGACTCAGTAGACAGAATAGAAGCAGATAACAATTTAATTTGATAAGGAGTAGCTTCAAGCATATAAAAGTTCAGGATAAACAACAATCTTTGGCGTAGGCCCCGTCTCGACTCCGTCCGGGGATGAACGGAACTCGGATCCTGCTGATCGAAGAGCAGGGGCGATGAGCCTACCCCCCGATGACGAGACAGGGACCAACTGGTGGCGGTGGCTGTGAGGGAGAAGGTGTAGATAGCATGCAGCGGCCGACAAGACGAAGACTGCTGGTCGTGGTGGCTGGAGGGGTGGTGGAGGGAACGACAAAGTCGGCGTACTGAGTAGCAGAGAGAAGTGTTAGTAAAACAGTTTTAAAGCCCCCGCTGAATTCCTATAGGCTAGCACTGATTGGATGAATCGGATGGGGGAGTTCCCTGAAAATGTAAACAAAGGCTACGATTCGTTACATAATGAATAGGAGGAGTAAAAGATACACTACGAGTCTCCCTAGTAGAACTTTCGCTGAAGCTATCATTTCTACCAGGAAGACTCAGTAGACAGAATAGAAGCAGATAACAATTTAATTTGATAAGGAGTAGCTTCAAGCATATAAAAGTTCAGGATAAACAACAATCTTTGGCGTAGGCCCCGTCTCGACTCCGTCCGGGGATGAACGGAACTCGGATCCTGCTGATCGAAGAGCAGGGGCGATGAGCCTACCCCCAAAGGATGAAAGATGCCCGCCAGGGCAGTAACTCAGTAACCTAAGTCTGAGAGAAAATAAAGATTAAGATACATGAGACATTAAATTTGATAGCATGCATGGGCAGGGATGATGAGGATGTACCTAGCCGTTAGGTAGTGATCTAATGAGAATGTTAAGGGATGCTTTACATGTTTTCGCTATTGTGGAACGAAAACAACCAGACGACCAGCGTCCAGGGCAACCTGGACCATGAGCTGGGCAACCAGCGTCTAGGGCAACCTAGACCAAAATTTGAGCCGGGCAACCGGCGTCCAGGGCAACCTGGACCGTGAGCTGGGCAACCAGCGTCTAGGGCAACCTAGACCGATGTGACGAGCCGGGCAACCGGCGTCCAGGGCAACCTGAACCGTGAGCTGGGCAACCAGCGTCTAGGGCAACCTAGACCGATGTGACGAGCCGGGCAACCGGCGTCCAGGGCAACCTGAACCGTGAGCTGGGCAACCAGCGTCTAGGGCAACCTAGACCGATGTGACGAGCCGGGCAACCGGCGTCCAGGGCAACCTGAACCGTGAGCTGGGCAACCAGCGTCTAGGGCAACCTAGATCGATGTGACGAGCCGGGCAACCGGCGTCCAGGGCAACCTGAACCGTGAGCTGGGCAACCAGCGTCTAGGGCAACCTAGACCGATGTGACGAGCCGGGCAACCGGCGTCCAGGGCAACCTGAACCGTGAGCTGGGCAACCAGCGTCTAGGGCAACCTAGACCGATGTGACGGGCCGGGCAACCGGCGTCCAGGGCAACCTGAACCGTGAGCTGGGCAACCAGCGTCTAGGGCAACCTAGACCGATGTGACGGGCCGGGCAACCGGCGTCCAGGGCAACCTGAACCGTGAGCTGGGCAACCAGCGTCTAGGGCAACCTAGACCGATGTGACGAGCCGGGCAACCGGCGTCCAGGGCAACCTGAACCGTGAGCTGGGCAACCAGCGTCTAGGGCAACCTAGACCGATGTGACGAGCCGGGCAACCGGCGTCCAGGGCAACCTGAACCGTGAGCTGGGCAACCAGCGTCTAGGGCAACCTAGACCGATGTGACGAGCCGGGCAACCGGCGTCCAGGGCAACATGAACCGCGAGCTGGGCAACCAGCGTCTAGGGCAACCTAGACAGAATTGATGAGCCGGGCAACCGGCATCCAGGGCAACCTGGATCATGAGCTGGTAAACTGGGCTAAGTTTAAGATACCACAATAGCTACTGGCGTGCTGCGCCCTTTTAACTAATCAGTAAATGTGCCAGGCAAGCCTGAGTATAACCACCGCCACCAGATTATGAATAGTAAATTAAATGATACCTTAGTAATTGCGGACAGTGACTTCTGAGCATTGACAACGTCAAATGGGGTTAGTCTGATGTAGGAGGAATAAGCATCAGAAGACCATCTTCCCAGAGTTTTGATGGATGAAGATGAAAGCCCCTTTTGGGCTGCAGTAGTGGCTGCGCCGATACGGAAGGAATGAGTCGTGAACTTCTTTGGTGAGAGATTGCATATACGCAGAACATTGGCTAAGTGGGTGCTGAACCAGGAACGTGACATTGCTGAACCGTCTGGTGTGATAAAGAGGGGTAAATCGGAAGAGGTGTGCGGACGTAGTTTAAGATAATTGACCATGGAGACGAACGGGCAAAGGACATCATTTATTTTAGCAATTGTAATGGTGGAACCTGATCCGGAGGAATCAGTTTTTGAATATTTAAGAAATAAGGTGAAGTGAGTGGGGAAAAAGGATAGATCGGAAAGACAGAGATTGCGTGAGGGGTCGAATGACTGTGAATTCGTAGTGAATTCGCCGCACCGCATGAAGCCATAAAAAGCCATGAGGAAAACGGCCTCTAGTAGGCAAGCCACGTACGGTGAGTGATAGCCGCGTTTAAGTGCTGATATTAAGCGGCGCAAGATATCAGCCGTAATGGGGAGGCGAGAGTCGGTTGAACGCGGGGAGGAATTTGAGAAGCCTTTGAGGAGAAGACGAATTTGAGAATTTGAAAATAGACTAGGGAAGCCAGAGTCGTGAAGTCTGGCGTGGAATTGAATGCCTGCGAGGGTTTTCCGAATTGAAACAACTTTGAGCCCACGTTGATCAAAACAATACACTAGAAATGCGCAGACAGTGGAAATGAGAACCGGGACGGCAGGCGTGTGATGGTGCTGAGAGAACATAACGAACCAGGACCAGGCAGAATTATATGCTTCGGTCGTGGATTTGGCGACACCTTTGATCATATAACTTTTAGCCTTATCTAATAGCGAATCTAGAGAAGGCGAAATTAATCCAGAAGCAGTTCGGAGAACTTTGGGCACGGGGTTGACACTTTGCTGGCTGAAGGGCAGAGACGTTGGAATTCCTGAAAACGGAGACGGGAGAGTGCGTCAGCTTCGACATTAATATAACCTGGTACATGAGAGGCATTTACGACGAAGTTATGAATGACTGACTGCCAGGTGAGTCTCCTCAAAAGAGACATAATTTTGGGGCAGCGAGAGCGACCTTTATTAATAATGGCCACCACTGCTTCGTTGTCACAGAAAAAGAGAATGCGCTTTCTTGACCATTCTTTACCCCACAGGACGCAGGAGACCACGATGGGGTATAATTCGAAAAGGGCGGATGAAACAGCATCGGAGGAAAATGCGAGAAATTCATCGGACCATTTTTCTGCGAACCACAAATCATTGTAAAGCCCCCCAAAGCCGAGAGATGGAGCGGCATCCGTGAACAGCTTGAGAGAGACGGACGAGTCGGTGTGATCGTTGTAAAAAAAAGAGATGCCGTTCCAATGCTTCAGCAGCTTGGACCAAAAGCTAAGATCCGACTGACAGCCTGAATCGAGAACGATAGAGTCGGATAGATTTTCCACGGAGTGAGCCAGATCTAACAGGCGAGAGATGAAGGAGCGGCCTTGCGGGATGATGCGCATCGCGAAATTCAGGTGGCCCAGGAGAGAGAGGAGTTCCCTCTTAGTCACCGAGCCGACTGAGAGGGAAGAAGCGGACACTTCGCGGATTCTGGTCAATTTTTCGTCTGGGAGAGAGGCCTGCATTTTAACGGAGTCGAGGATTATACCCAGAAATTCGAGAGAAGTGACGGGTCCTAATGTCTTTTCGGCAGAGAGGGGAACCCCTAGCTCCTGGAAAACGTTGCGAAGGACGTCCAGAACTGAACTGGTCTTAGCTGGAAAGTCAATTAAAAGAAAATCGTCCAGGAGGTGCAGAACGAACGGTAAATGACAGACATTTAACAAAATCCAGCACAGTGCTTCTGAAAGGCAATTAAAAATGTGAGGACTACTCCTGCACCCGAAAGTAAGCCTCACTGCAAAATAGAATTTAGACTGCCATTTTACGCAAAATAGGGGCCAGTCGGCAGGGTGAATTGGCATAACCTTAAATGCGTCGGTAATGTCGGCTTTAGCGAGCAGGGCGCCCTGACCAGCGATTTTAATGAGTTGAATAGCATTATCGACGGAGGCGTAGTGGAGAGAAAAGGGCTCGAGAGGAATCATTTCATTGACGCTGGACCAGGTTTCGGAGTGAGGTGAAGACATGTCAAAAATCAGCCTTTTCTTGCCAGAGTATTTCCTGGTAGCCACGCCGAGTGAGTTTACGCGGAAGGGGTGAAAAGGAGGAGCAGAGAAGGGGCCGAGAACATAGCCTTTATTCAATTCTTTAGACAGAAGTTCGGACACTATAGAGGGTTCGGTTAGAGCCGACTGAAGGTTCCTAGCCGTGTACGAGCATGAAAGGGGGGACAGAACACCAACCCTAAACCCCTGAGAGAGACCGGTGAGCAGATAGTCAACAAAAACAGGATCAGGATGGGCAGAGAGATAACACGACAGAGTGGAAACATTGATTGGCGTAGATGGATGAGACGCTAAAATTTCTTGGCGGAAGCCTTTCCTCCTCCTTGGGGTCGCAAGCGACGGGGACAGACAGACTTTGGATGCGGATCCTTGCACTGACTACATACATGGGAAAACATACAGTTAGAATGCGAACACACACCCTCATTAAAGTTATTGCAGATAGCACGCCCGTTAAAATAGGTAACCGGACGCCCTTGACGATCAGTGCTAGACCTTACGGAGTCAGGATGCTGGACAGCAACCGGAAGTGGTGGTCGGTTGAAGGCCGTTTGCGGACACAGAATCGCCGTGTGGGCGTGGGAGCCACAAATGTTGCAGCTGAGCGATCTTTGGCCACTGAAATGCCTAACCAAAAGTTCGGTGTCGACGACGGACCAGTCCAAGCGAAGATTGTACAGAGAAATGTAAGAAGCGGACTTCGCGGAAAATGCATTATGGTACTGATAGAAAAGTGTGCCTCCGTAACGGAGGTTGAAATCGGCCATGATGGCAAGGTATGTGTCCAGTTCTATCCTGCGATCAGGGTACACGCTGCAGATGACATCACGATACAGACCGAAAGCAATCACGAAATCGCAAAAAGGCAGGTTTTTTTAGAAGTCTCGGATCAGAATTTTTTAAAAACACTGAAACGTCACCGCAATCGACTAATTGTCGATCGATTGTGGGAGATGGCACCAGCAAGGAAGCAAGATTGATGTCTTTACCTTGGAGTATGTTTTGCCTGAGTTGTGGGGAAATGGAGACTGTGGAGGGTGCAACGAAGCTCCTGCCGAGCGGAGGAGCAGGGAGAGCTGTTGCCAGAGAAAAAGCTGGCGAAACTGCGGTGCCAGCTAGCACTAAAGTTGAGTTAGCCGCTGAGAACCCCGTGCTGGTGTTCGGTGCTTGGAGGGGGACGGGCCACTGAATGGCGGCGGGAGCCGGCGGTGCTGCAGACGGCGAGGAGGCCGGTAGAGCTGGGCGCTGGTGTTCCAGCGCCTGAATTCTGGAGTCGATTGCTGTAATCGACGCGGTGAGGGAGAGAACTGCATCCAGGATGGGTTGAGACGAGACGGGAGAGTCCGGGAGGGTCGGAGCAGTAGGCTTCCTCTTACGAGGCGCAGGAGTAAGGTGCTTCGTCTTTGCCCGGCGTTTCTTTGGTGGCGGAGCGGGCTCTTCCAGATCAGCAGCGGGATTGACTGGGAGACCAGGAGCAGGACCTGGGACATTTGGCTCGGCGTGGAGTTGAGGACTGCCGAGAGTGTTGTGCGCGAGGAGAACGAGATCTTCTTTACTCAACTCGGAGTTGTAAGGGATCCCCGACTGGGCCAAGACGGCTGCTATGTCAGCAGCGGTGGAGTTGGCCCATTTGGAGTTAGCCTTGATGGCCCTGGCGCTCCTCCTGCGTTGGGTAGGAGGGACGAAGTCTGCGTCCGAATCGGACGACCGGATGGTCAGCAGGGGAGACGAACCAGCAGACATGGTAGGAGAAAACTTTTTAAATTCCGTAGAATAGAATGAGTAACTTTGGCGACTGTGCTTTTAAACAACAGAACGACAAAGTCGGCGTACTGAGTAGCAGAGAGAAGTGTTAGTAAAACAGTTTTAAAGCCCCCGCTGAATTCCTATAGGCTAGCACTGATTGGATGAATCGGATGGGGGAGTTCCCTGAAAATGTAAACAAAGGCTACGATTCGTTACATAATGAATAGGAGGAGTAAAAGATACACTACGAGTCTCCCTAGTAGAACTTTCGCTGAAGCTATCATTTCCTACTGAGCAAAGGCAGGAATCAGGTGAGCCCAGCGCAGCAGGACCAGTAGTGAACATGGAGCGGAGTACGGAGGGGATGCCCAATTGCTCTGTGCTTGTGCTCCACTACTGATTCCGCTCCATATTCACTACTGGTCCTGTGCTGTGTGCTTGTGCTCCAGTACTTGTTTCCTGCCGCTGCTCAATAGGAGTTGCGTCTGGCTGAGCAGTAAGAGCTGGATTACTACACTCATACACTGTTGAGCTCCATGGCTGAGCAGTAAGAGCTGGATTACTACACTCATACACTGTTGAGCTCCATGTCAAATTCTGTTTGGACCCCTGCAATGTCTTCCTACTGGTAATTGGTGTTGTTTGCCCTGGCTTCTATCACTATTATATCGTATTGCTGTTATAGAAACTCTACCTGCCTGCCTGTTCTTTTCTGTTTTTTATTCTGATGACTTCTGTTCCCTTGGCCTCCCTCTAACACGTTTATAAACCAGGAACACAGTCCAAGTTGTAGAATCCAAATGGATGACAGCACCAACGTTGAAAACTTGCTATTGAGAACAACATGAAAATCATGAGAGCGATTGCTGTTATATTTGGTGCTCTTCTGTATTCTACTCATATCCAAGCAGGTAAATCCATCTAGATTGTTTGCATGCATTCGTTATACATACCTTCTCACTGCTTATCATTGGGGCACTTTACCAGCTTTGAATTCTGTACCATAATTTCCACAGCTTATACATTGATTTTGCAATTTTTTCAGCTAGAGGTTAATAAACGGGGGCAGTTAATATTAATATGGTTTCTTTTAACTTGCCTAAAACACTGTCCTGCGGCTTATACACAATGCAGCTAATGCACAGGAAATGACTGTATGTATTCTGCACAATGACACAAAGACAAATCCAATCATATTTTATCTAATCTAGGCCATCATGATACCCATTTCTCTACTAATCGTATCTTATCTAATCTAGGCCATCGTGATACCCATTTCTCTACTAATCGTGTCTTATCTAATCTACATAGGCTATCATGATACCCATTTCTCTACTAATCGTGTCGTATCTAATCTAGGCTATCGTGATACCCATTTCTCTACTAATCGTGTCGTATCTAATCTAGGCTATCATGATACCCATTTCTCTACAGGCTCCCACTCATTGTGGGCATTTGCAACATTTATTTTGGGAGATGCACCATTTCCACAGTTCATGGTAGTTCTGAGGCTTGACGATATCCAAGTGGGATACTTCTATTTAGATGAGACGGGACACATCACTCCTCATACAACTGACGCGGCACAGAGGGACATTGTTACCATATTTGAACACATGTTTCAGAGCATGAAAAGAAAAGTATACTTTTTAAAAGACCACTTCAACAGTTCAGAGTGTGAGTACCTGTTCTGCTCTTTATTCTGCTGTGTGATGTCATGTGGTGAGTGAAAAGCTTGTGAGATATTTAACCAAGAAGAATGGGTGTGGAGATGAATTCAGAGTTGTATACTGTATGCAGGAGGTAGATTATTATATTTGATGTAAATACGAAATTAATATTCTCATCAACCGCATATCACAGAAACTGGTTAGCTGGTTTGATTTGTATTGAGCTCAATGGGCATGAAACCGGCTAATAGGCTAGCTGAAAAAAACACTACGCCAATCTCTAAGTATGGTGAAGGGTATGTGATGATATGGGGCTATTTTAATTCCAAAGGCCAAGGGAACTTTATCAGGATGCATAGTATCCTGGATCCATGAAATAACTGGCCTTTAAAAATAAAAATCTGCCTGCCCCTATGGGATTGAGGACTGACCGATTGAGGAGTTTTGTAATATATACACGCTAAAGCTGTAGGGGAAGCTCAGAGAAATATGCAAGCATAAAATGCGCAAAAACGTGAAAAAAAGTGAAAGCGAAACCGGCGATGAAATCGCCAATCCTGCATAGTTTTCCTTTAAGGTACTACTTTATACCTCTTCTAAGTCAATTTTAGCATGGGTGTATTCACTTATGCCGAGCACTGTAAGAAGACTGCGTACAGTGCATAACATTGACATCACAATGACTACAGGAGACAGCATTAGGCCTCAAAAGCAAAATAAAAATAGCAGCAGATTCTCAACGGACTATGGAATGTGGGGGCCAGTTCAATGGGTATCGCTTGTTGACCAGACAAGAGACACACAAGTCAAGAATGCATAGTCATCATCAATGGTCAAGCCAATTTTCTGTAAAGATAGAAGCACTATCCTGTTCAATTGAATAGGTATCTGTATACATTTGGACTCGATTGCATTCATAGGGGCCCATAGCACCACACATCATGAGCGCCTGTAAGCTCATTCTGGTCACAGATATCCTTATGAACATATTAGGAAGCACATGGTCATAGTTTTAATCTCTACAGTACTGGAAAATTTGTTGGAGTCATGCAGCATGTGGTTATGTTAGTCTTTGGGGCGTGGGGCACTTGCTTCCTGACCAGGTGTTTGCTTACAGTTGTGCACACACCTGGCTGGCTTGTGGTTGTGAATTGAACTTTGTCCCAGTGGGCTGTGGGCTCTTACTCCACCAGAAATAAATGAATTAATAAATCAAGCTGGGCCTCCATGCTCATATACAGTCACACACTGGGCCTATGCTGTTGTACCTTGGGTTCATGTGAATACTGGGTAAACCCAGCCTGATCTGCCGGCGATTTGGATTTCACCCTACAGCTCAGGCTGCAAACCTGCACATCTATGTCTCCTGCTTCCTGTTCACGTCTGCTGGGCGCAATCACAAACTGGCTTATACACCAGGCGCACCCGGATCCTTAGTCATTTGAACTATGCCCATTGATCACGCCTCTTGTGCAGCAGAAATAAAGCACAGACTCCCTAGACTAGTGTTCAATCTTAAAATATTGAGCTTAGTATGGTGCTAGCCAGACTATGTGAATATTACATCTGGCAGACACAAACTGGGTCTATGCTATTGTACCCTGCGTTCATGTGAATATCACATCTGGCAGACGTGCCGTGTACATTATGAAAGACGAGCACAACCGACACACAGTATGCATGGCAGCCATATGTACACGTACATGATGTTAAAAGCATGCACATCCGACTGATGGTTTGAGTAAACTGTTACTTGGGCTTATGACTGATTGGCCACCATATTCTAACAGTGTCCCTCTCTCCTTCAGGATTGGATGTTCATTAAACTACTTAACTGTTACTGATTGGCCACCATATTCTAACTGTGTCCCTCTCTCCTTTAGGATTGGATGTTCAGCAGAGACTTGCTGGTTGTGAGTTGTGGGATCATGGCAGGCCAGATCAAATAACATCATCAGACGCATTCAATGGAGTAGGTGGGGAGGGGCTGCATTTTTCAAACAAAGATTCCTACGCTGTTGAATCAAACTGGGCTACTAAGTGGACGACAACAAAACAACAGATTGTAAAAAGTCTGTACAAGAACTTTTACCTTCCAGTCTGCCTTAAGACACTAAAGAGCTTCCTGAAGACGACCAGAAGCCGTGTGTTGAGGAGAGGTGAATGCTATCATCTCCATAACTTCTATAATGCATCACCATCAGTCTCATGCTTATCTGCACTATTCACATCTCACCATCAGTCTCATGCTGCTCACATCTCACCATCAGTCTCATGCTTACCTGCACTACTCACATCTCACCATCAGTCTCATGCTGCTCACAACTCACATCTCACCATCAGTCTCATGCTGCTCTATTCACATCTCACCATCAGTCTCATGCTGCTCACATCTCACCATCAGTCTCATGCTGATCACATCTCACCGTCAGTCTCATGCTTACCTGCTCTACTCACAATTTGTCTAAAAAGTGTAGGTTATGTCCCAAAATGAAGACGTTTAATTCCAATGTTTTGATTTGACGTAACATGCCTCATCTTGGATCTTATCTCATAGTCACTCTGAACTTCTTTTCAAATCTAAGGCCTGCTAAAATTCCATTGTTTTGTCATACATACAAAAAAACATGCTTTTCTTTCATCTTTTATGAATACTTTTATTTTTTTCCCCTCCGTATTGTAAGTGTTGTTGGATTGCTTATTGAGCTCAAATCTTAGTACCTCTTGAACTCACTGCCAGTGGTTAGCACCTCCAAAAAATCAGCTGGTGTGCGTTACTAATACTTTTCACAGTGCTACAGTAGATAACATCTGGTTCTAGTGACCAATGTTTAGATATTAGAGGATTTCAGCTGATTATTTTGTCTGGTTTACAGTAAAGCCCAGAGTCAGGCTGCTTCAGAAGACACTCCAGGACTCCGGAGGGGCCAAGGTGACCTGTCTGGCCACCGGTTTCTACCCCCGTCACATCAACCTGACCCTGCTCAGAGACGGCCAGCCTGTGTCTGACCACCAGGTCACTGGGGGGGAGCTGCTACCTAATGGAGATGAGACGTACCAGATGAGGAAGAGCCTGGAGGTCAGCGCAGAGGAACTACAGCATCACCACTACACCTGCACAGCTGAACACCTCAGCCTGGACAACAAGCTGGACATTCATTTGGGTATGACAATCTGAGTATAACCTGTATGATTCATGGTGAGTTAAACCATGACAGTGCTGTTGTAACCTTCCTCTCTTGTTTACCACTGATGGCAGAGCGTGAGTGGACAACAGCCCCTATTGCATCATCTGTGGCAGTTCTGCTTGGCCTGCTTGGAGTCACCTGTGGCATCATCGTATGGAGGAGACGGCATGCAGGTGAAAGCACCGTTAAAATAGCAATAATAACGCTATATTTACATAGCACCTTATTTCAAACTCAAGAGTACTGTAGAGTAGGTCATGGTTATGTTGTCATTGAAAAAGGTTTTCACACTATATACAGTTTAGGTTTATACATTATACAGGAATAAACAGAGACAAAAAGTAATACCCGGAACATTTGTAATGAAGCATACAGCAAAACCTGTCCATTTAACTTGTACATGCAACTCCCATCTGTACTGTTTAGACTCTGTCAGGTGATCCCTCTTGTGATTGTAATCTCCATGTGACAGGTCAGGGCTCCAACGCTTCACTCCAGAGCATCTACAGTGAAGCTTCCAGTGAGAGAGTTAAGCGGAGTACGGTAGGTGCATATTTGTTGGTTCAGTGAAGTGTTGATTCTCCTTTTGTTTTTGCATGTAAAAAGATGGTCTTTATTCTTAAGTTTACTCAGCATGTCGTCTGTCAGATAGGATTGCTTAAGCTGTAGTTTAATATCAGTGCTGTGCATCATACACGTATCTGAAAGGTGAGGTTGATGTTTCAGGTAGATTTAAGTAAAAATGACTTATTTCCTCTTACTTTCACATGTAGCCAAATGTATATCAGGAAGATGTTGATGCCCTCTCCTCTTTCAGGCCCAGAACAAGGGGAGGGATGACAAGAATCAACAACATAGTCAACTGCAAACTACATCATGAAGACTGGAGATGCATGTTAAACTACTGGAGCTAGTGGCATATCTTGGTAGCCTATTTAGAAATCTCGAAACGGTTAATTCAAATGAAATCACTGTTGCTTTTCAGTCTTGAAGGGATAGTTTGCTTCACACACAACCTATAGGGTCTATATGGTTAGCCTATGGAGGATTATGATGATTTCAAGTTCAAACTGTCATATGAAAGAAAAAGTACGTTAATACGTAAATTACTGTCTCGCCATGAAGGATGGCACTCATCCCACACACGGACTGTTTGCCCCCCTCACATCAGGCTAGTGGCTTCACCGCGAATACAACCAGACCGAGGAGCAGCTTTTTCCCAGCTGCTGTTAGACTAATAAACAGGACACCTCAGACCTGACCACAGACTGCTCCCGGCACCTGCGCTTCAGTCATGGACTTACTTGAGTTAGGCTACTGACTTGAGTTATCCTGAACACTGCTGCTACTCACTGATCATACTGCAATGATGTAATGTGTAGTTTGGGCATTTTTCACCCTTATTTTACAGTTTTTCTCAGTCGCTTTGGTGCTTTTCTCACATCACTTAGTACATTTAACATGCAACAAGGGCGTGTTCACACGAGGAGGTTTTTATTTAGGCCCAGTGCTTGAAGTGGGCCGGAACGCAGCGGAACGCAGTTCCGGAACTTCTGTATTTTCGTCTTTTGGGTTCCGCCACTTTTTTCAGCGTTCCGGTACTTACTGAAACTGATCCGACGCAGTGACAGTCACAGTGGCCCGAGAATAGACAATATCACAAGACCGATGAAAGACTACATTACCCACGAGCCACAACAGTGCCCTATCACAGTGTTTCTCAATCTACCGGGCCGCGAGAAGATTACCATCGGGCCGCCGGCAGACCCTCTCTGCCCTCTTCGAGAGACGCACCATGCGGCCGCGGCCGCACCCATTCTTCTCGGTCATATTGCTGCGCGAGAAAATCGCACAGAAATAACATGCATATCATATGAAACTGCAGAACCTGACCTTTCCAATGGCACTAGCTGCTAGTTTCTATGACGAACGGGTCGCGAGATAATTAGCGTTGAAAATCACAGTTGCCTACAAAAATGAATGGCACATTCTGTTTTGCGTCATACCCATTCTTCTCTGTGAAATATCTGACGATTTCGTTACTGCCCTATGGCAAACTACATATCAAAATAAACAGGAGATCCTAATTCCAATGGCGTATAGAATGCCTCTGTGTAATTAGCTATAATCACGAGAAATCCTTTTTGGAAATCACATCAAATTTCTGCATTTTTTCATACCTCCCCATATCCCCAACTTAAAAATAATTTATTTTTCATATCAGAAGTTGTATTCAGACCCCTGTTTGTCGTAGCCATGGCAGATGCTTGAAATGCCATTTCAGGACCCAAAATAGCAATAGAAAGAACACTTACAGTCACACTTACCCACTTTTGACTTTTGACCTAATCTCTGTTCTTGGCCAGTTATTGTTAATTAAATCAATGTCAATGTTTTCTTCATCTGGGCCTTTAACCCAAACATTTCTGGTTCTAGGGCCCTTAGCCCAGTTTATTGTAGGCTTACAAGTGGCTATTACACTGGTCTGGTTCGTGTTGTTTTAATGGTTTTCCATATTCCATTTGTTAATTAGAAAAAAGTAACCTAGGCCTATAGGTTAGTGCTTGAAAAAAAATATTAAATAAAAAAAGGTTTTCAACCAACACATTTTTTTTTCACCGCACAAATGTCAAATGTCGGAAATTAGAGTTCCTGCACTTATTTTTTCCCACTTCAAGCACTGTTTAGGCCTACAGAAAAAACTTGACCTGGGTGTTTTTTTAAAAGATAGAAAGCCGACATGACAACTGCCGTTCTAGAGCACAAGTACCGTTACGTTCATTGCTACCTGATTGCTACCTTAGCTTGCCAGGTGAGCGGATGAAAACTGAAAATTAATTCTTACAATTATGGCCCAAAATCCCACCAATCGACCTCCAGATGGTCTCCTTATGGTAAATGTTGTGGTATAACTTGTTGGTCATGTTGTATAGCTCTACAGCAGGCCTATTCAACTAGCGGCCCGCGGGCCAGATGTGGCCCGCTTCAAATTTCCTGTGGCCCGCGTCTCTCGTCATGAGAATGAACTCGCTTTGACGGGTGTGCATGGATCTTCATATGATTGGCGAGTAGCGCACTGTCAGCCCGTCCTTTTTGGCCAGACTAATTCTTCCAGTTATCTTCACTCAGAGAACACAGCACATCACTACACAAACTGACATTTCCAAATGTATAACTAGTTTTAAATGTTATCATTAAATGTTGATTAAATTACGATTTCTTACCGGCAAAGATTCTAAACCTTGAGCGTGCGCAAATCTAAAATGAATCATACCCGGTCTCCGTTCCTCCGAGCCCTCGGGAAAGTTAGTGAAGGAGCTGTGGTTTGTAGAGAATTGCCTCTTGGCTTTATATTCCTTCTTCACAGCGATGGATTCGTTACACAATAAACATGAAAGTCTCGTACTTGTTGCAGAGGGTAAAATTAACGATTCTCGTTGTCAATTAGACGTTTCTTTAGACAGAGCCATCTTCACTCTACTCGTGGGAATGTTATTGTTTGTGATTTGCGCAGGCTCGAAGTTTAGAATCTTTGGCGGTAAGAAATGAAATAGATAAACAGAGGCAGAGCTGGCATTACTTTTTCTTTAAATTCAAGTATATTTGAGAGATTGGCGCTGTAGGCTACTGTGTGTGTTTGAAACACTTATGAGCCTAATTATCTTGAAGTAGGCTAGTTAAATCAACACTGCAATTTTCCCCACTGATGCATGATATGGCAGCTATCAGACATCAGGTATGAAATAGCCTATGGTTAGCCTGGGTGTTTTCAAATACTTGTATAGTTTGTGTGGCAGCCTATCACCTGTCTGAGAAGATTTTTTTATGGATATGGATAATAGGCTATGTTCTTAGTTTCTATGCCAGTGTATAAAATTCAATTGAATTGAACTGAATTTTACTCTGATTTTATGAAATATTTTTGGATACAATTATTTTGCGGCGTCTTATTTTATGCGGCCCCTGAAAACCCAGTGATTTTTCCATTCGGCCCTCTTGGTACTGAAGTTGAATAGCCCTGCTCTACAGGTTCACTCACAAGAACAACTAGCTGTTTCTTTGTTTTGGTCGCCTTTTTTTTCTGAAAGAAGAACTTTCAATAAAGTTTCAGTATGACGCAAACTCTCGTTCATTGGTCAGCTGTCAAAAAACCACTTGACGCGGGGTGTTTTTTCTTGGAGAGTAGAAATTTCTCAACTTGAAAACCACCCAGGGTAGGTGGAAAAAAACGCCGGTGGTGGTGGTTTATCATAGGAATATAATGTAACATACACCCGCAACAGGAGAAAACACCTCCTCGTGTGAACACGCCCTAAGGATGTTGCTGTGTGTGACCACAAAGTGATAAACCATCTACCACTACAGATAATGCTTCAGGTTTATAAAAGCACACAACATGTGAGTAAGACCTTTGCAGATAATGCTTCAGGTTTATAAAAGCACACAACATATGTGAGTAAGACAATTGCAGAGGGGAAGACAATGTATTTCAAGGGATGAACTAATAATATGATAATAATTGTAATTTTTAGGGGCAAAAAATTGCTTTCGGAAGTTGAGCACTGAACATGGCACACTTAACCTTCTTTATTATTATTCATATTATGGCTGCAAATAAGCAACCAGATTAACTTCTGAGAAACTGAACTTTAACCGATAAAGCTCTGAGAGATGATCAACAGTATCTGGAGATTATTTCTCAAGTTTAGATTAGAAAAAAAGGGGATGTGTGTATGTGGAACAAATATGCATGGGAGACAGGAAGAGACTCTAAGAAAAGAGGAAGAACATGTGGTGTAATAGGCTAATTGAATTGTCAGAAAAGGGTTTTGCTTGGGTTTTAAAATGTGGCATTATTAGCACATTTCACACTGTAAATTAGGCTATCTGACAACCAATGGCATTGGTTCTTGGTCCAAAGTTCATTGGGGGGGGGGGGGGGCTTGAAAGGAGGACACAGACCTTTGGGGAAGTTAGCTTATTGCCATCTAGCCCAGGGGTAGATAAAAGGATACCTATCCTTCTCTTTTCTGTGATAATAACCCAGTCAGACGATGCCTAGTTTAGCATACTGTAGTTCACTGGAAGTGTGACCAATTAGCTTATAGCTACAGTAAAACGGATCTATAGGCTAACTGGCTAACTGGTCTAGCCCACATTTATGAACTATGCTAAGCTAGGCTAACATCATGATACCAAGAAGAGTGAGGGTACTGACTGAAGAGCGTGCCTGTCATCAGCAGTTTGATGGGGAAGTAGCTACAGTGAGAGTGGAATGTGCAACTGAGTGACCACACAAGTGTCATGGGTTACTGAAAACAAACAGGATGTCCACATTTTAAACGCCGTCAGCAGCAGGGTTGGCACCACATTTGAGCTCTCTGGTGTCAGCGAAGAGGTCTGTGGTGGAGGTAAGAGACCACTTTTCTGTTCTATTCACTTCTGTTTCATCTATTCACACATAAATTAGCGTAATAATGATATTTATTATCCAGGTCAAGAAATTCAATCTAGCCAAGTATTAGCAACAGATCAATGTCAGATTTATGCAGTGTTAAAAGTGTTTAGTGTTCAGTGTTAAAAGTGTTCAGTGTTAAAAGACCATTGCAGTGTTGCAGTGGCAGTGAGCACATCAGATACTGAGCATCTCAGAACTCTAACGGACAGCAGAATTATCACACAGCAAATACAAATAGATAGTGTTCCCTCTGTGTGTGATCACTGGGGTTGGCCAATCTTTTAAAACAATGTCGCCCCATTTTAAAATGTTTCAAATGTACTGATGAGTGCTGTTTGGCCAAAAAACGATTAATTCAGCACCCAGTCCAGCTTAGATTAAAGTGTGTCTTTGTCTTATCTAAGGCTGTTTTCAGACAAGGCTTCTTTTTTAAAGAAAGTCTATGTATATTATTATCCTGTGGAGTAGACCGTATTTACATTTTAATCCTATGGAGTAGTTTTACATTATAATCTTGTGGAGTAGACCATGTTTACATTATAATCCTATGTAGTAGACTGAGCTTTCTTAAAAGACCTCTGCTTCTTATGAAATGCTATTGTGGCGTAAAGTTGAGCAATGTTGAACTTTTAGCAGTAAAACGCCCTACGTCATTCTGTTTTTAAAGTTGAGCAATGTTGAACTTCTAGCAGTAAAACGGCCTACGTCATGCTGTTTTAGAAGTTGAGAAATGCTCAACTTTGTTTTCTGTTTTTCTGGGGTTTTTTTTTTCGACAGCTGACCAATCACAAACAGATAATCGAGAAAGATGCTTCCAGATTTATTTACTTTTTTAGAACAAAATTACTCAAAATGGCTCTTTGAAGTTTGGAGTTTCTAAAACACTGAAAAAGCGTTCTGTACAACTTCTTTTGTCAGACAAAGAAGCCCAGTCTGATCCTTGCAAGTCCATGAATCAACTCTTCTTATTATTCTTCTTCCTTCTTCCTCCTACTCCTCTTCTTCTTCTTGCCAGTATATCTTCCTCAAATAATTATTTTTTTATATCTTTGTAGGTTTTGCCAAAATGGATATTGAGCTGGATTTCAATACGGAAATAGATTATTCTGACTATGGCAATTACTCTACTGACAATTCAACAGCGGGGGAAGAGCATTCCATAAGATCCCAATCGACCTGCTTCACAGAGGCAGCTTGTATCACCCTTGTGGTGATCAATGGCGTTATTTTTGTCTTTGGTGTCCTTGGAAACGGATTAGTGATTTGGATCGCCGGCCTCAAGATGAAGAAAACCATCAACACCACCTGGTACCTGAGTTTGGCAGTGTCTGACTTCCTTGTCTGCGCGATCCACCCCTTCAACATCGCTCACCTGGCTCTGCAGGACTGGGTGTTTGGCCTCTTCCTGTGCAAGTTCACCTCCTTCATGATGTTCGTCAACATGTTCAGCAGCATCTTCCTGCTGCTCTTCATCAGTGTGGACCGCTGCGTTGCCGTGGTGTTCGCCGTGTGGGCCCAGAACCACCGGACCGTCCGAACCGCGTCCGTCGCCGTCCTTCTGGCCTGGCTGCTCTCGGTGGTTCTCAGCATTCCCTCCATCATATTCCGGGATGTCAAGCACCATATGGGCAAGAGCCTCTGCTTCAACAACTACGGGGCGGACCCACACAGCCACGCCGCCATCGCCGTCAGCCGCTTTGTCTCCGGCTTCGTTGTGCCTTTCGCCGTCATCATCGTCTGCTACTCCGTAATCACCCTCAGACTCATGGGCAGCCAGATCAAGAGGTCGTCCAAGCCCCTGAAGGTCATGACGGCGCTCATCGTCACCTTCTTCATCTGCTGGCTGCCCTACCACGTCTTCATCCTTCTGGAGCTCCACCACGACAAACAGCACCTTGTGCACGGGCTGCAGTTTGGCACGCTGCTCGCACTAGCCAACAGCTGCCTCAACCCCGTGCTCTACGTCTTCATGGGCAACGACTTCCGGAGGAAGTTCAAGAGTTCTCTGCTGTCCAAAATGGAGAACGCCATGGGAGAGGACGCTCGCAGCACCAGTATCAAGGCCTCCATTCACATCTAAACATCTGCAGGTTTCCTGTCCCTCCTCTGACCTCATAATAGTCGTTTAAAACATTCTCATGAACTGATGACAATCTAGACTGCCAGTAGATGCCCACAACGACCCTATTTTCTCTTCTCAATGTACTTTACCTCACTCATCGTCTACTGAGAGTCTTGCCAGCTCTTGTATCCAAGTCTTCTCATGTCTTATCAGTAACAGATGACAATGTGTCTTGGACTATAGTGGATGGGAGGGCTTTGGCCGGCCACAGGTCAAAATGTCTACAGGTTCACTGTCTCTATACAACTGGTTTACTGTACTGTACCTAATGTGGTAAATGTGTTCACAGGATTGGAATTTTATTTTATCTCTGCTGAACAAAACAAAACAGCCTGACCATCTGTTAGGGTGTTAGGGTATTTTTAAGACCATGATGAACCAGAGTATGTTTGTATGTGTTTATGTATCTATTCCTTTTTATGTTGTATGTTTTGCTGTTGGGCCTAGAGCCCGTAAGTTGATATATTAAAGAGAAACTATGCAGGATTGGCGATTTCATCTCCGGTTTCGGTTTCGCTTTTCGTTTTTTGCTCGTTTTATGCTTGCATATTTCTCTACAGAGCTTCCCCTACAGCTTTAGCGTGTGTGTATATATATATGGCTATGGCTATGGCTATGGTTATTTAGCAGACGCCTTTGTCCAAAGCGACATACAAATAAATAACAATACAAATTAAATTAACAGTGAACAATTACAAACTAGGGAGAATAGTAATATTATCAGTAGAACAATAATTTTAAGCACTAACCTAATGAGAAATAAAACAGTGAAATGAGAATAGCAATCAAATAAGTCACTCAGTTAATTATATATGATAATAATAACTAAAGCATGGTATGGCTAAATTTAAGGACAATAGCAAAATAAATTTCTAATTCTATCAATAGACAAATTATAACAAAACAATACTATTATACAAACCATAACACATCACAAACTCAAAGGACTAAGTGCATATTAAATAAATATGCCTTAAGACCCCTCTTAAAAGATCCAAAGCTGTTGCTGGAACGGAGAGCACTGGGCAACTCATTCCACCAACATGGAACCACTGAAGAATAGGATCTACAATTTGACCTAGCATGTATGGTTGGTCGACATAACAGACACTCCTCAGAAGATCGCAATGGGCGGTTGGGAATGTAAATCGTGATTAAAGAACTGAAGTAGCTGGGAGCAGATCCAGTCAGTGTCCTATAGGCCAGAGTGAGAGATTTAAATTTAATTCTGGCTACTATAGGGAGCCAGTGGAGAGTAACTAGGAGAGGGGTTACATGTGTCCTCTTTGGCTGATTGAAGACCAGTCGTGCTGCAGCATTCTGAATCAACTGTAGTGGTCTTAATACACAAGCAGGTAGGCCAGCTAACAGAGAATTACAGTAGTCCAGCTTGGAGATAACCATTGCCTGTACAAGAAGCTGAGTGGAATCTTGTGTCAGATAAGGTCTGATCTTCCTAATGTTGTACAAGGTATACCGACATGACTTTGCAATTGAGGCAACATGCTCAGAGAAAGTAAGTTGGTCATCAATTATGACACCCAAGTTACGTGCCGATCTGGTTGGAGTCAGTGAGGATGAATCAAGCTGGATATTGATCTGTTGGGGAATAGCTGTTTTTGCTGGAAACACCAAGAGCTCAGTTTTGGAAAGATTAAGCTGAAGGTGCTGATCCTTCATCCAGATTGAAATGTCCTTCAGGCATGCAGAGATCCGATGGGAAACACTAGAGTCCTCAGGTGGGAAGGATAGGAAAAGTTGAGTGTCGTCCGCATAGCAATGATATTCAAATCCATGAGAGCGAATAATCCCACCTAAAGAAGTGGTGTAAATAGAGAAAAGGAGGGGCCCTAATACTGATCCTTGGGGGACTCCTGTAGTGAGGTCATGAGACTTTGATATCTGTCCCTGCCAAGACACGCTAAAAGAACGCCCTTTAAGGTAAGACTTGAACCAGTCAAGAGCTTTCCCAGAAATTCCCAGTTCATATAGTGTAGAAAGGAGAATGTCATGGTTAACCGTATCAAAGGCTGCAGATAAATCTAACAGAATTAACACTGATGACTGAGCAGAGGACTTAGCTACTCTCAATGCTTCAGTCACAGATAGAAGAGCAGTTTCAGTAGAATGACCACTCTTGAAACCAGACTGCATAGGGTCTAGTAGGTTATTCTGATAGAGGAAGTCACACATTTGCTGGAAGACCACTTTCTCCAAAACCTTTGACAAGAAAGGAAGAAGGGAGACAGGTCTGTAGTTCTTCACATCAGTTGAATTAAGTGTACTTTTCTTCAGCAAAGGCGTAATTCTTGCCTGTTTAAAAGAAGAAGGAACTATTCCAGAACTGAGTGAAGTATTAAATACATGTGTGACTGCCGGTATAATAGCGGGTGCTATAGACTGCAGGAGAGTAGACGGGACAGGATCCAAAGGGCATGTTGTTGGACGGCTTCGCTGAAGCAGTTGAGAGACCGCTTCCTCATCAAGAGGAGAGAAAAAGTCCAATGATGGCATCATGCTAACACCAGGCAGAGTCCTTCTTATAGGGTCATCAAACTGAGCACTTATCTTAGCAACTTTCTCAGTGAAAAATGTTGCAAAGTCATCTGCTGACAGTGAAGTAGCTGATGGCGGTGGTGGAGGATTGAGAAGAGACTTGAACATAGCAAAAAGTTTTCTGCTGTCAGTGGCGTTCTCAATCTTACTCTGATAATATGTTCTTTTTGCAAGTGTGACAGTGGATGAAAAAGATGATAGCATAGACTGGTATTTACTAAGATCATTTCTATCTCCAGATTTACGCCATTTCCTTTCAGCAGCTCTAAGTTCCTTGCGTACTGAGCGTATACTGTTTGTCAGCCATGGATGGCGAGGTTTAGAACGAGTGGGTCTTGTGGAAAGAGGACATGCTGCATTCAGACAGGATGCCAGTGTAGAGCAAAGAGTGTCTGTAGCATCATTAACCTCAAGTGATGAGAATGAGCTCGGAATAGGTAGAGCAGAAGTTCCTAATGTTGCAAAATGTTCACTTGAGAGGCTTCTGAGGTTCCGTCGGAATGACATCGTCGGAGCAGGAACTGTAGGGTTATCAAGGAGACGCACAGAGAATCTAATGAAGTAATGATCTGATACATGTAGAGGATTAACCCAAACGTTGTCTGCAGTACAGTTACGTAGCAGAATCATATCAAGATCCTTACCAGCCTTGTGAGTAGGAGGACTGTGAACACGTGTTATACTAAAGGAGGAGAGTAAGGACAGGAAGTCAACTGAAGAGGAGTTGTCCAGATGAATGTTAAAATCACCAAGGATCAACAGAGGGCACGTATCCATTGGAATAGCAGACAGTAGAATGTCCAACTCATTCACAAAGTTGCCAAGCTGTCCTGGAGGGCGATAAATAACCACCAAGTATAATTTGTATGGTTCAGTTATCATGATGGCATGATATTCAAATGAGCTGTGGTTTTGAGTCGGTAGCAACTGAGTAAACCTCCAGTCATCAGAGATCAGAAAGCCTGCCCCGCCTCCTCTACCAGAGGAGCGACAGGTATGCGAAAAAGCATAATTGGTCGACAACGCTGCAGGTGTAGCAGTATTTTCTGGCCTAATCCATGTCTCTGTAAGCGCAACCAACTGAAGTGATAGCTGTGAGGCCAGAGCAGGAATGAAATTAGCTTTGTTCACTACAGATTGGCAATTCCACAGCCCCATAGAAAAAGTAGGATATGAAGCTTGTTGCCTTACGGCATTAGAGCGCATATAAACTTGTTTATGTTGAATGCACATTATTACCAGTAGGATGGCAGATAACAAGACAAGGTGAGACAAGAGTGAACTTATCTGAGAGGTGCCTTGCTTGTGTCCTTGCTCGGTGGACTCGTCGCAGGTAGACTCAATTCGTCTTGACACGAGTAAGTCTTCACACGAGGACGGATTCACACGAGAGCTGACGCTTCCGCTGACGCTCCAGCACAAAAGCCACTTTAAATACTCCTAGTTGAATTAGCTGAAGACCACCCCCTCGAAAAACTCACAAGACCAAGGCCAGTCTCAGCGCAATTAAACAGACGGCCGTAATGCAAACAATATCGACTACCCACCCACTTCTTAGGATCAACTTGTAACTATGACAACTACATAAACAATTCCCTTAACAACACGAAGCTCTCATGCAACTACTCAGATATAAACTTACAGTACGTAGTGCAGACGCAGCTCCAGAAAAACCACGAGTAGAGATTAGTAAAGCAAGGTCACGAGTCTACTTCGTCCAGCTACACTTAAAAATACCACCCCCGCGAAAAACTCACAAGACCAAGGCCAGTCTCAGCACAATTAAACAGACGGCCGTAATGCAAACAATATCGACTACCCACCCACTACTTAGGATCAACTTGTAACTATGACAACTACATAAACAATTCCCTTAACAACACGAAGCTCTCATGCAACTACTCAGATATAAACTTACTAGGGATGCAACGGTACAGTTTTGCCACGGTTCGGTTTGTATCACGGTTTTTGGGCCACGGTAACGGTTCGGTTTCAATATATCAATATTATCTTGGCTCTAGCATACAGGAGGCTATATTTGCCTTTTCTATTTCAAATCAACAATGTGCTTCTACTTACACTTGCAGAGAAAATATTAAATGCATAGCCTGACACAGATGAAGCAGAATCACAAAAATGTATTAAAAGAAAAGAACACCATCATTGCCTTCTGTCATAAACAGGCAATGTTATCCATAGTGCAGTGCAGCATAAAGTAATGTGTAGTTATTTATTTAATAAACTCACTGTTCTTCACACATTTAAAGAAAATACTTATAAAGTAGTGAACAATTCTGAAAATCTTCTCAAAATAATTGGTGAGGTAGTATTATGTGTAGTTTCAAATGGATATTTGATTTGGGAGTGCCTGCCCTGTCCTCTTTTATGAACGTAAAAAATGTAAACATAGACAAAAGTGCAGTGCAGCATTAAAAATATTAGAACAATGAAATGAACATTATTGCAACCTGTTGTCAGGGGGGGGCAATATTCCGAGAAGAAAGTGGCAAATTTGCCACTTCACAAAGTGTCTGTTTCCCCTGTGTCTCCTGTCGTGTGTGTGTGTGTGTGTGCGTGTGTGTGCGAGAGAGTTGTGTGATTGACGAGTGGACGAGCGATTGACTGATTTAGCAGTGAGTTTATTGTTTTTCGAGTGGACACCTCCCGCTGCCCGTAGCCTAGCATACAACGTCAGGAAAATAAATGACCCGAGTTTGGAATGACATGTCAGCCTCCCCATCTCCTATAACCTCCCATCCCTACAATATTTTCCAGTAAACTATCAAAAAGAGAATACACTTAGCTGTGTCGGCGTCACGCTTTCTTAGGCTACTCTAGCGAGCAATCAACGCAGGGCAGAAACCACCGGTTACACTGTTACACACAGACTTTATAATGTGGCAAATTTTCGACCTTCTAAAGTGGCAAATTTGCGTCTTTACAAAGTATATATACGTGGCCCTAATACGCCGTCGTATTCGTTATGTCTTTGGGAATTATAGGAATATTGTTGTCGAAAGGCTGCAGCAATGGATGGTTGGGTTTTCGGTGGCAAACTAACTCTCCGTGCTGCTCCACTTAAGGTTACAGCCGGGTGATGAAGGCGCAAGTGGGCCGACATGTTGGATGTGTTACCTTTATTAGGTGATCGTTGTGAAGCAGTGCTTGCAATGCACACTGTGCTTTGTTTACTGACGGTCTTTTTGCCTTGTTCGTGGGCTACTTCAAATGTCGCCATGATCATGCAGCCGCCGGTAAAGTTTGTTTCTTCTCACATGACTCCTTCATTTGCATTTCAACGCGCTTATTGGCTCTTGGGAAATTCAGTAAAATTCTGATTGGTTGTTGCAAGGTTGACGAGAGGCAAGCTGAACAGTCAGAGAAAACGCATCCCCCGGGTCCTAAGCACTCCTCTCTATCGCTCCCAGGCTACGCGCGCGCAATAACCTTGTATTAAATAAAAAGTTTAATGTCGCGTATACCGAAATATTGCGGTTTAGGTGAGTCTATTGAACCGAACAGGCCAAACCGAACGGTTCAATAAATTATTGAAAACCGTTGCATCCCTAAAACTTACAGTACGTAGTGCAGACGCAGCTCCAGAAAAACCACGAGTAGAGATTAGTAAAGCAAGGTCACGAGTCTACTTCGTCCAGCTACACTTAAAAATACCACCCCCGCGAAAACTCACAAGACCAAGGCCAGTCTCAGCGCAATTAAACAGACGGCCGTAATGCAAACAATATCGACTACCCACCCACTACTATACTATATATTTATAAATTGCAAGCGTGGTTCTTCTCATTCCTTATGCGTCTCAGACTTCCAGATGTAAACAAGGAGCGATCGCTTCCTAGACAAACTGCAAGGCTGCAATAGCGGATAGGGATACTGGGGGCGGGAGGAAATATTACTGTTTTCCATCAAACTGATCAGTCAAGACTATGAAAATGTTGCATAGGGTCTCTTTAAGGTGGTTTGCTGGTTGAACAGCTTGTTATGTCTTTCGTGAAAACATACCTACAGCTGGTTTACTTATGATGGTAATTCAGCTGGTCTCTTTGTAAGCGTTATAATCAATCGTAATAATCAAGGAAGGTTGCGAAACCATGGGCGCAGTGATATCACGCAGCATCTGAAAATAGTTCCCATAGGCAACAAGCAGAAGTAGTTTGTATCACTGTGCCCATGGTACATTTACAACTTTCCTTGACTGTTACCATTATTTCATGTCAAATCAGCCAAGAAAAATGCCAGGTTTCATTTTAAGTTGGTCTTATTGCACTTTCTAACTTGAGAAGAGACATTTGAGAAAATGACCGGAAATCTTAATCACTTTTAAGCATGATGCTAGCAGGCGAGATGCTAATGGTCTAATCCGATGCAAAGAGCTATGCTAGGCTGAAGCTAAAAGTTGTATCGCCAGACTCACAGAATGGCTGGATGGGAAAAAGGTAAATATCAATTGTTTTGCTCGAGGGGAGGTGGAAAATGAGCTTATTTCCAAAAATGGCAGAATAGAAGGTATAGTTTACAAAATGAAAAATACATTGCTCAAGTGTCCTTTTCAGAACATACCTTACAAAGTAATTTGAAATGGTTGAAGCTGGATTAGAGGCAGAAATTTGGTGGGAAGAAGACAAAAAAGAAGATTTTGAATAACAGAACAGTACATTATTATCATGCAGTGTAATAATAATAATAAGACTTTGGATAACAATGCACTTCATACACTGTAATGTTTTAGAATGATGATAATAACTGATACTACTGTACACATTAATGTGAGTTCAATAGGTTTATTTACAGCCTAATCTACAGTAAAGTGAGCATGATCTATGCTTACATGTAAAGGAACACTGGAAGTTTTTTTTATTTTTTTTTTTTAAATAGCTTATTTCATCCCCTAGAGTTAGATAAGAGGATACGGACCCTTCTCATCTCTCTGTGTGCAATGACCAGTCTGACACCATTAGCCTAGCATAGCATAATTCACTGGATGTGGGTTACACCATTAGCCTAGCATAGCACAATTCACTGGAAGTGGGTTACACCATTAGCCTAGCATAGCACAATTCCCTGGAAGTGGGTTACACCGTTAGCCTAGCATAGCACAATTCCCTGGAAGTGGGTTACACCGTTAGCATAGCATACTGTAGCATCATTCACTGGAACTGGCTTGTAGCTATAGGCTAAACTGTGTAAGCTAATCTACTTCAAGTGAAATCACTCCCCTCACTGACTCCTCTTCTAACACTCACTGCCATTAGATGTAAGAGTCGTAATGGCTTATGGTAGAATTAGGAACAGGTCAACTTCATTCATACAATGTCAACTATTTCCGTTGTTGTTTTATGACGGCTGTTTGTCATTTGCTTAATGCTAAAGGGCTTCTCCTCGTGGCCCTGTGTTTTCACCCTCTATGTCTTTAGTGTCCCATCATAACTCTAAATATCTCAGAAAGTCTGTGAGAGCCCTATAACACATTACAATTTGACAGTGGGACAGCCCTATACCCCTACAGAAATGTGTCTCCTCTGAGTGACTGGCTGCAGGTCTTCATAAGTCTTCAAGAATTTGCACCTGTGGTTAACACACTGGAGTATGACTCTGAAAGGAATGTAAGGAAAATGATTTAATCAACTTCAGAATCTGGATCATTAAACTGTTTTGAAAATGTTCACTACATCAAAGTTTGGAGAGTAATTACTATTTAAATTTAGTTACACAATTAAATCAAATAAATGCGTAGACAAAGATATGTCAGTCACTGTAGACAGAAAAGGATTCTGTCACCTATCACATTTCAAATGCAGATCCGAATCACAAGGCAGAATCACAAATTAGGATCACTTTCGCCATTGTGGCAAGACAACGATATAGAGACGCATATGGATATGATATGCCAGCTTATGAACAAAACGTATAGAACTAGAAAAGCACTCAAAGAGTGCAGCTACCTCCGCCTTTCTTCCTCTTCTTAGGTTGTCATACATTTGAACCTAAACTATTCAGATCGCCACCACGTGGCAATACCATGCCATTACACCACTAAGCTAAATACATAAACGAACACAAAAATGAACACAAATAATAAGAAACAGTCCTTAATTTCTGGCACACTCACTTGAAGCTTCTGTGATAACTTGCAGAGATGTCTCTGAGCCTTGACCTGAAACACCATTCAGAACCATTTGTCTCAAAACAGGACAGGGGTGATTACGGTCAGATCATTCAGGCAATAGCATGTACATTACTACATGTTAATCATAAACAAGTGTTGTTGTTTTTTCTGACGCTGGGCTAAACGGCGCTGATAATATGACCTGAGTGTTTTTGAGTGCATGAATTCTACATGTTGTGTATCTGAATATCACTGTTGTCACTGTTGTGTCATGACTATTGTCTATTGTCCCAGTGTCACCTAATCATCTGGTATACTACTGCGTGTACTGCGTGTACTGCGTGTACTGTGTGTACTATGTGTACTGCGTGTACTGTGTGTACTGCGTGTACTGCGTGTACTGTGTGTACTGCGTGTACTGCGTGGACTGCGTGTACTTCACCACTGGAATTCAATATGAAAATTACATTTGTGTTTGTGCCTCTGGGTATTTCAATGGAATTGCTTTGTTACATTTTACCAGTTCAATAGCCAACTTCATCAAAACGTATACAGTATCTGCATTAAATGTTTTACTAATGCATTTGATGATAATTGTATTCACTATGGTAAGAATAGGCTAGAGGTCTCAGCTACGTCTTTAAGTGAACTCAGTAAGAGCTATTTTACCTGTTTGGGTCCTCCTCCACATGATAAAGATAAAGACTCCAGCAAGACACAGTAACCCAGCAGCAGTAAGCACAGAGGGCACTATGGATGTGGTGACTGAATCCCACTCATGATCTGCTCAGAGAGAGAGAGGGAGTATGAGACTGGATACAGACATCAACACTAACACACAACATACACCTGATACTAAAACAACAAACTGCAATCTACACTTACTACAAAGCAGCATTCAATATTTATAAACCAATAGTACCTAAACTGACGTCCAGCTTGTTGTCCAGGCTGAGGTGTTCAGCTGTGCAGGTGTAGTGGTGATGCTGTAGTTCCTCTGCGCTGACCTCCAGGCTCTTCCTCATCTGGTACGTCTCATCTCCATTAGGTAGCAGCTCCCCCCCAGTGATCTGGTGGTCAGACACAGACTGGCCGTCTCTCAGCAGGGTCAGGTTGAAGTGACGTGGGTAGAAACCAGTGGCCAGACAGGTCACCTTGGCCCCACTAGAGTCTGGGAGTGTCTTCTGGAGGAGCCTGACTCTGGGCTTCACTGAGGAGGATCAAACATAGTTGTAAATAAGGCACAGGCTTTACTGTGATGGATCAAACATACATCATTTACTGTGATCCATAAAACAGATCAAACTAAATAACACAATCTAAATATGTCCACAGAGTTCTGTTAAACATTTGCACAATTATGAATAATCTTACTCTTTTTAAGAACGCGATTCTTCTCTTCATCCAGGCTTGTCTTCAGGATTGCAATGCAGAGGGAATAGTAATACCGATGCATTAATGGTGTACATACACTGACCACTGTACCTGGCCACACAGTGTCTGAATGAACGGTGTCTAGCTGTCGGTTGTAATACAGGACATCTCCAGCCTCCCCATTGAATGCATCTTTGCTGATGAAAGCTCCTATGTCATCATTTTTATGTAACTGACATCCCGTAGCTCTCTGTAGAACATGAACACCTCAGGAAGCACATGAAAGACAGACGTTGAGACACTAAAATCAACAACAGTAGTTCTGGCCGGTTTCATCATTATCAGTTTTTAGTAGGCCTAATGCACATATTAACTCTTTCAACTTCTCCTCTGAATTTCTACTTTATTATTCAAAATAAGAAGCTCCATCTCCATCGCTTCTTTTCTCTACACTATAGCTGTTGCTAAAAGGCACTCTGCCAGTCAAACTTACTGTTTGTGTGATTCAGAATCTCTATCAGATAGGACGCTGTATTTCTCATCTGTCCAGAATTGAATTGAGGAACATATTCCAGGTCAAGTGTTCTCTGTGGACCATTAACACCTCTGTGTACAACCTTGTTGTCATTTGAGTCGTAGTATCCAATCTGAATGTCATCCAGCAAAAATATAGTTTGGACTTCTGGAAATGGAGTCTCGCCCTTTAAAAATATACTGAACATCCAAAAAGAATGAGAACCTGTGGAAGAAAAGGTGTACAAACTTGGTGAAACACTGTGGTAGAACAAAAAGACAAAAAGAAAATGACGTCTCTAGAACAAATCAAAGATCAAGATCACCAAGGATAATTTTAAGGAACAGAATCAAGAGTCTCTTTCAAGCAGTTTTTTTTACTGTAACTACAGACATAACTGGATTTGCTGAATAGTGGTATCAAATATGCACGTCCTCATATGAACCATTGGGCAGCTTCAGAGCTGTGCACCAATGTAAGACAAATTTACTGTATTGGTAAAACTTTTGACATTTGTCTGTTGGGCCACATTACCTGCATCCATAGTTATGTGTAACAGGTTAAAATGTAGCCTAAGTAATAATAATATTCCTGCACAAGAGATTTAGTAAATGATATAGTGACATATATGATAAGAGTATAAAATATACAGTACACTGCTCAAAAACATTAAGGTAACACTTGTTCATAGGAGTATAGCATCAAGTCATGTGGGATATTGTAATATAACAGTCAGAGGTGGTTGTGAATCAGGTTCACCTGCTTTGATGTCAACAAAATTTTCTACAGGTGCTAGAGGGCCAACAATGAGGTGACCCCAAAACAGGAATGGCTTTACAGGTGGTGGCAAGCAACTGGGAATTTTTCCATCTTTATCCTTGACTGATTTTTCACTAGTTTTGCATTTGGATAGGGTCAGTGTTACTACTGGTAGCGCCAGTATCTGGAGCCTACAGAGGTTGCACAGTTGCTCTAGGAGAAAAGGTCAGGGAAGGTCCTTAACCCAGCCGGACCGGTATCTGCTCCTCTGTGCAAGGAGGAACAGTAGGAGCCCTGCTAGAGCCCTACAGAATGACCTCTAGCAGGTCACTGGTGTGAATGTCTCTGGCCACACTGTCAGAAACAGACTTCATGAAGGTGGCCTGAGGGCCCGATGGCCTCTAGAGGGACCTGTGCTCACTGCCCAGCACCGTGGAGCTCAATTGACATTTGCCATAGAATACAACATTGGCAGGTCCGCCACTAGCGCCCTGTGCTTTTCACAGATGAGAGCAGGTTCACCCTGAGCACATGTGACAGACATGTAAGGGTCTGGAGATGTCATGGAGAACATGATGCTGCCTGCAACATCATTCAGCATGACTGGATTGGTGGTGGCTCAGTGATGATGTGGGGAGGCATACCCTTTGAGGGATGCACAGACCTCTGTGGGCAAGAGAACGGCACCCTCACTGCTCATGGGTATCGGGATGAAATGTTCTGACCAGGTACTGGTGCAGTGGGCCTAGGGTTTCTCCTCGAGCACAAGGATGGTCACATGTGGCGAGATTGTGCAGGCAGGATGAAGGAATTGATACCAATGACTGCCCCCCCACACTTCCCTGACTGAAATGCAATAGAACACTCTCTGACATTATGTTTTGGTCCATTTAACACACTCCTTTCATTTCATAATACATCACCCGGTTCATATGAGCATAGATATCCAGCATGATGTATCTGATGTGTTTTCAAGGTGTTCCTTTATTTATTTTTTTTGAGCAGTTTAGTTTTACTCTTGTTCTTTTATTTTGATGGTAGACTACACTGCTAGTGATGTCTCTGGTTCCTCTCCCCTTTGTCTCCCTCCTTCCTGTTTAATATATGAAGATAGGTAGGTTGTGTGTGTGCACCACACAAAAGCAACTGATGATGAATGATAAGCATTAATACTAAATATAGTCATCCATAAGATGTTGTCGTCTTCGTATTCGGTTTACATACACTATTTTGGGATTATTTGAATGAATGTACTTTTTAAAATGTACTGTTTAGCCTACATGTCTTCCGTTCAGCCCATAGACAATAAAATATGAACAGAGGCATCACATAGACCAGGGCTCTTCAATTAGCGGCCCGCGGGCCGGATCCGGCCCCCGAGATACTTTGTAGTGGCCCTTGAAGTGTTGGCTGATGTTATATGAGCAAATCCTTATGATCGGTAGAGACGTAAATAGCTGGTGGAAAACACGATAATGGAGGTGCAGTGATAGGCTACACTGCGAGTTGCGCCTACAAATAATATTCTGTGTGGTGCGTTGCCGTTGTAGGCTACTTTGTTACTGGATATTATACAAAGAGGTGCCTTGCTTCGTTTTTACGCAGCGTCACCAACATGTTGACGTGCGCCAAATCCAAGCTGTTTTCCTCAAAGCATGAAGCATTTTTGGTGCATGAAATCTCACCGGTAGTGCCTCTCCAGTCCAAGCACATCCTCGCGAAAACATTCGCCACTCGTAATGTAGCTATTGGAGCAAATAGGAGTCGGTTTAAAAGTTAAACTTTGGTGGCATCAGTTCTGTTGCATGCTCTCACTCGCTCTGAAGTCCTGCAGCCACTGCACCTCAGCCAACTGCACGTAACGTTTTGACCGAGTTGAACATAAGTTCCATCTTAGCTTAGTTTCAACGTAAATTGCCACTACGTTGGAGTATTATAAGCTACTAACATTTTAACGGGTTGCACCACGCAAATAGTTTCAATGTGAAACTAATACACATCCATCGCCTTGATGTCAAGTCCACTGTAAGTAACATTGATTTGTGAACACGTTCATCCAATTTAAATGGTGGGAACGTTAAATGTATGTTGAGATGAGTTACATATGCGAACGATTACGCACATTTAATTCATTTAAACACTGTTTGAAACCTGTTTGTGCCCATTGGAAATTGTATGGACCTAGCAGTTACTGCGCAAAGCTCAGATTCCATTGTTGTTAATGTTATCACAGATTTCATATTAGCCATAGCAATGCAGATCCAGTGTCACCTTCCCAATGCCTACCACTGTGGTAGTCTGGGCCTGTGGCAGAAATATTCCCAAAACACAAATACAACAAAATAACCACAAAATAATTATGCTTTTACAAAATGCAACATATTAGCAATATAGATCACCTTCCCAATGTTGGCCTACCACTGTGGTAGTCTGGGCCTGTGGCAGAAATATTCCCAAAACACAAATAACCACCAAAAAACGATATTATCAGAGAATGTATAATAAGGGACAGGCTCTGATATTATGCATTTACAAAATGCAACATTTGAACACCCATATTGGTGCTGTTGTAGTTTATTGTATCTACATTTGTAGCCTACGTAATTACTCATATTTCAAGCGTTTTTTCTCCGGCCCCTCAGTTGTGATACTTTTCATGAACTGGCCCCTATTACAAACTAATTGAATAGCCCTGACATAGACCTTGAATGAGACTGTTGAAGCCAATTTGAATCCATCAGTTTAGCACTGAGCCCTGGGGGACCCCTGTGGTGAAAAAGTGAGAATCGGACAGCAGTCCAAGCCATGATACATTAAAAGAGCATCCTGTGAGGTATAGGATTCAAATCAAGAGAGAGCAAAGCCGGAGATACCCATGTTTGAGAGTATAGAGAGAAGGATGCGGTGATTAACCATGTCAAAGGCAGCCAAGAAGTCAAGCAGAATGAGAACTGATGAACGAGCGGTCGCCCTGCATGGCCTCCTTTATGGCTTCTGTTACAGACAGCAGAGCTGTTTCAGTGGAGTTGCCGCTTTTGAACCCAGATTGATTTGAATATACTGTAGAAGATTGTCCAGTGAAAGGAATTCAGAAACTTTTTGGAAACAGCTTGCTCTATACCTTTGGATAGGAAAGGCAGGAGTGAGACAGGACGGTAGTTCTCAACTTGAGCAGGGTTGAGTGAAATTTTCTTAACTCAAGTTGTCTTGGCATCAAAACCAAAACAAAATGTCACCTGTGGAAGCCACAGTACTGTATAGGCAGAAACAAATGATCGCTGGTCCATAACTTTTCATAAAATGTATTGTCTGTACTGTCCATCTTGCCATCTATGTGTGTAATGTCTGATCTGAGTGTCTTGTATTAGCGAAGAAAAAAATCACATCTGTGAACAATTTTTTTCTTTCGTATGCGTATTCCTAAAATACAAGGGGAAAATCAGGTCTTTCTGTTGCTATCCCTCTAATAACAACAAGAATTCAGATGATAAAAATTAAAAAATGCTGCACTAACTAAACAAGGTGAGAAAATGTCTCTCTCTGTGTGTGTGTGTCTTGTGAAAGCAGACTTACCTGATTTCAAAGTCAAGAAAATCGGGAATGAACAGAAGAAACACAGTAGCCTTAACATGGTGATGCATGTATCAGTTATTGCTGTCAGTTCCTCTGATGGGATATTGTGCTTCTATCTGCCACTTTCACCAGCAGGACTTCATGTGAGATTATGTTCTTTACTGAAATGTTTTGTTAGAAAAACTCCACCCACACGCCAGATATTGTACTTTGTTTCCTTGTTGTTATCTATGTTGTAATCTACACCCTAAACGCGCTGATCAAGTATCAATGCGGAAAGAATTCACTCTCAAAATAGACTCCCTCACGAATCTGGACAAACAGCATAACCCATGACATGATACCACAGACATGATATTAAAGGGACATTGTGTAAGATTTTCAGTTGTTGGTTACAAAAAGTAACATTTCCCATTCATAAATGTGGCCTCATGTATGTTTAATTACCACTACCACCAATTCAAAGCATTCCTATTGGTTCAGAAGGCCTCATTTAAATATTCATAGTTTGGGTCGACCCTATTATGAGTGCCATTTTAAAATACTGGTGGCCAGCTAAGGACATACTGTATGCAAAATACAGCTCCGTCTTTGACGTCTGAATGCAGAGACCATACCTTGGACCCAGCTGCTGAATTTCCTTCATTCAGCGATGTAAGTTATAAACCCGTTTTCTACAAGCCACATGTCTTTGTAACATTCCAACATTGAAACTGTATTTTCCAACAAAACAAATAAAGAGCGAACATAACTTTGATTGTGATCTGTTACTGTCTCAGCAAAGCTCTAACTTCAGTGCACAGCGCATAGACCTCTGAAGTTCGCCTACAAAAAGGATCCAAAGCTGCCATCTTTGCCCATATAAGGAGATCCGGGAGTTACAGTAATTGAAGCTAACTGCCTATGGCAAGTTGCATTGTAAGTTAGCTCTGGGGTAGCAAAGATCAAAGTGTGCCGTCTTCATCTGCCGAAGATCACAGTATCCACTAGACCAGGGCTATTCAATTAGTTTGTAATAGGGGCCAGTTCATGAAAAGTATCACAACTGAGGGGCCGGAGAAAAAACGCTTGAAATATGAGTAATTACGTAGGCTACAAATGTAGATACAATAAACTACAACAGCACCAATATGGGTGTTCAAATGTTGCATTTTGTAAATGCATAATATCAGAGCCTGTCCCTTATTATACATTCTCTGATAATATCGTTTTTTGGTGGTTATTTGTGTTTTGGGAATATTTCTGCCACAGGCCCAGACTACCACAGTGGTAGGCCAACATTGGGAAGGTGATCTATATTGCTAATATGTTGCATTTTGTAAAAGCATAATTATTTTGTGGTTATTTTGTTGTATTTGTGTTTTGGGAATATTTCTGCCACAGGCCCAGACTACCACAGTGGTAGGCATTGGGAAGGTGACACTGGATCTGCATTGCTATGGCTAATATGAAATCTGTGATAACATTAACAACAATGGAATCTGAGCTTTGCGCAGTAACTGCTAGGTCCATACAATTTCCAATGGGCACAAACAGGTTTCAAACAGTGTTTAAATGAATTAAATGTGCGTAATCGTTCGCATATGTAACTCATCTCAACATACATTTAACGTTCCCACCATTTAAATTGGATGAACGTGTTCACAAATCAATGTTACTTACAGTGGACTTGACATCAAGGCGATGGATGTGTATTAGTTTCACATTGAAACTATTTGCGTGGTGCAACCCGTTAAAATGTTAGTAGCTTATAATACTCCAACGTAGTGGCAATTTACGTTGAAACTAAGCTAAGATGGAACTTATGTTCAACTCGGTCAAAACGTTACGTGCAGTTGGCTGAGGTGCAGTGGCTGCAGGACTTCAGAGCGAGTGAGAGCATGCAACAGAACTGATGCCACCAAAGTTTAACTTTTAAACCGACTCCTATTTGCTCCAATAGCTACATTACGAGTGGCGAATGTTTTCGCGAGGATGTGCTTGGACTGGAGAGGCACTACCGGTGAGATTTCATGCACCAAAAATGCTTCATGCTTTGAGGAAAACAGCTTGGATTTGGCGCACGTCAACATGTTGGTGACGCTGCGTAAAAACGAAGCAAGGCACCTCTTTGTATAATATCCAGTAACAAAGTAGCCTACAACGGCAACGCACCACACAGAATATTATTTGTAGGCGCAACTCGCAGTGTAGCCTATCACTGCACCTCCATTATCGTGTTTTCCACCAGCTATTTACGTCTCTACCGATCATAAGGATTTGCTCATATAACATCAGCCAACACTTCAAGGGCCACTACAAAGTATCTCGGGGGCCGGATCCGGCCCGCGGGCCGCTAATTGAAGAGCCCTGCACTAGACGGTAGTGGACAAAACTGTGTAGTGAAAAACGTCTGCATTTCAAATGTCATCATCCCCGCGAGAGTGTAACAGGTGCGATTATTGAACATCCCCATGTTATTTTCCCATAGAAAAAATCTCAAGATACCGGATCTCCTTATTTGGGCAAAGAATGTGGCTTTTTTGTAGGCGAACTTCAGAGGTCTATTCTCAAAGGCTTTAGACCAATAGACTAACCTACCATAGTTTCGGGTGTCACCTGCAGGGGGCAGCATAATGTTAAGACACAGTTGCATGTTACAGTTTTTGCTTACACACTAAAATTTAAAGTTTTGACCAAAGCCTCAATACTCAGAACTTATAACATACTTTAAATACTGTGTAATCATAGCTTAAACACATTCTCTGCTTTGCACATTGTTTGCAATTCCACTGCACACAATTTCTTACATTAGTCACATCGTTCAAAAGTGAAATATCCTGTTGAGAAAACACTTCTATTCAAAATGCAAGCACATCTGGTAATTGGTAAAACCCCAACAAATACCTGAAAACACTGAACACCAATCAATCTGAGTCATAGCACTATACAAATAAAAAAAACAAGCACTGGAAAAGCATACCTTACATTGACAGACTTTGCAAAGATTTGGAAAAGATTTTTGAGAGACTACAGTCTCAGACCCTCTCACATCTAAAGACAATTCATCCAGTTTCTAGTCACAGGCCAGTCTCAGATTAGGATTTTGCAAAGACTGTGGGTCACTGTTTACAAGACTGCTACAAGATTCCTTCAAATTATTTCCATCGTTCACTAGGCCTACATATCAAAATGTTTTCGCGTTTCTGCAGCATTGTTTCACGTGTGACATCCCTAACAGATAGAGTTGCTCTGTCACGTAGAATAGCCGGCTAATAAATTATAAGACATGAAATAACAAATAAACATATAGGCTACAGCTGTCTACAGCGGCAAACCTATTTTGCCGCTTCCTGTTTGGTGTTAGAGCGAGGTCACTATTGGTTTTTAATGTTCAGGTCACTATTTGCATGAGCCACGACTAAAAAGACTTGCGATAATATCAAACATGTTTGATATTGTCGTAACGACAAAACTAGAAAAAGACTGACTCCGACGGACTTAAAACCGCTAAGATTGGCACCTTACACTAAACTAGAAATGTGCATCACCGCGGAGGAGCTGCAAGAGTGGGCTTGCTCACCAGGGGGCAGTGTTGTCAACGCCTGAACAGTCCCCCATTCATTTCAATGGGACCGAAAACAGGAGAAAAACGAGAATACCGGAAAAAACGGCAACCGGCAGCCACCCGAAAATAACTGGCAGGACACACCGGATCGGGCCTGATTTTTTAGTGTTGGAACCGCGTCGATAGCTCAAATGCACTAGGAGAAGAGACGTTCTAAAAGTGGGTGAACGGAATAATAGCCTAAATAATAAAGAAGAAGTAGGGGGACTTCCGGTTATGGCGCACGGCTAGGCAGACGTGTGGCAGAGAGCTCCCATATGGATTTAATGTAACAGCTATCAGACAGCTTCTTTAAATTAAGCAACAGTTACTATTTGTCTCTTAAAGTATAGAAATTACTAATATGTCGACGAAACCTAAAACCAAAGCTCCAAAACCCACTAAATCGACGGATACCTCCTCGCCACTAGCAAAGTCGGATGACGATGCTGCTAGCTCTGACCAAATTCTTGATGCTATTCACTCAATGAAGGAGGATTTTACGTCCAGGTTTGACGGATTAATGAACGCTATCCAGGGAGTGCAGAGTGAACTCAAGGCACTGACTGGCCGAATGACCGAAGCAGAAGAAAGACTTAGCACCACTGAAGATGATTTAACATCTCAGAAAATACAGACCGCTAGCATGAAAACGGCTATGGAAGAGCTAGCACTAAAAGTGGATGACTTAGAAAATCGTGCACGCCGCTCTAATCTCCGGTTGGTGGGTCTGCCTGAATCTACAGAAGGAGGAGGTGATTTGTGTGCCTATTTGGAAAAATGGATTCCTGAAATGCTTGGTGAACGACATTTTCCTCGGCCTGTGATTATAGAAAGGGCGCATAGGGTCGGTAGACCTACAAACAACGAGGTTAACTCTCAAGTCACTGTGCGTCCTAGAGTGGTGGTGATTAAGTTCCTGAATTACACAGACAAAGTCAGGGTTATGAAAGCTGCCAGGGCCAAGGGGAAAATACTGGTCGACGATAAGAAGGTTATGTTCTTCCCCGACGTTTCTGCCGACCTGCTTAAACGGAGAAAAGTCTTCGACACAGCGAAGAAAGAACTTTCCTCCCTCTCTATGCGCGACATGCGTTATGGAATAATCCACCCTGCTACTCTGTTGGTGACGGTTAAGGGAAGACGGCACACTTTCGACACAGCATTGGATGCAGAGGCTTTTGTGCGAAAATTAAAATCTGAAGCAAGTGGGACAACAGTGGAATCTGAATAGCGTGGTAAAGGCGGACGCAATACAGGTAACATTTCTGTGGACTGATTAGAGAATGCGGACGCATTTGGGCTACAGTTAACTATTTGTGGACTTTTAAATGCTGTGTCAACTCTTTGTGGCAAAGTAGCTGTTTGATTACAACATACTATTATGTTTGAATTTGATATTCTGTGTGGGGCTCTGTCATGTTCGCTAGGCATGTTGTTCCTCTGCATGTGGGCATGGTGGACCAGCTTAAGCTCCATAGTCAGGCTCTGTTTAGCAGCCTATTGGAAGTATGGATCAGGGGAGGGGTGTGTGTATTTCATTTGGGGAAATGCACCTTGTTTTGTTGGTTTTCATGTTTTAAGGCACATATTTGTTTATTTTTGCACTTTATTAAGTATCCTTTTTGTACAATTCTCAATACTCAGTTCCAACACACATTTACATTATAGTAACATAGTATGTTATCTAAACTTCAGTTCACCTCCTGGAACGTCAGAGGTTTAAATAAACTTGTCAAGCTCAAGCAAGTAATGAGTAGGATAAAACAATTGCAAGCTAAGATAGTCTTTTTGCAGGAGACACATCTTACTCCTGAAGATGTAGTGAAGGTGAGGAGGAGATGGCCTGGCCGAGTATTCTCAGCCTCTTTTAGTTCTCACGCACGTGGGGTGATCACTTTAATACACAATTCAATACCATTTCGTCTTATTAACGTTGAGGAAGATCGATTCGGGAGATACCTTGTTATCCAATGTGAAATCCTTTCAGTCAGGTTAAATCTTGTCAATTTATATGGACCCAATGACGACAACCCCTCATTTTTTAGAAACCTATTTCTATCAATGGCCGATTTGCCTGGAAACTTCGTCATAGGTGGAGATTTTAACTGCGCTCTCCAGCCTGATATTGATAGATCTACAGGGATAGATGCCTCCCATTCTCAGTCAAGGAAGGAATTGTTACAGTTTATTGGAGAGCTTAACTTAATTGATATATGGAGAAAAACTCATCCTAAGCAGTCAACCTTCTCATGTTTTTCAGCCACCTGTCAGACATTCTCCAGAATTGACTATTTTTTGGTCTCTGCTTCTCTAACATCCATGATCCCCAATAGCTGGTATGATAGCATCATCATTTCAGACCATGCTTCGGTTTCATTTAGTTTGAACATGTCACAACCTCTGAATAACCCAACAGGGTGGCGTCTTCAGTCATTTTGGCTTAAAGACCCAGACTTTATTAAGTTTGTTGGGGCACAAATTGACCTTTACTTTGAAATTAATACAACCCAAACGTCAGCTTCTATAAGGTGGGAAGCATTTAAAGCCTTCCTGAGAGGACAGATGATAAGCTACACAAGTTATCAGCACAGATCCTGGAGGTTGGAGATGGAACAATTAGAAAAAAAGATAAAGGATATTGAAACAGTCCATTTCAAAACTCCCTCTCAACAGACATTTAAGGAACTTAATGGACTCAGAGCTAAATATAATGTTATGTCTGTGAATAAGGCAACTAAAAGCTTGCTGAAACTGAAACAGTCCTATTATGAACAAGGAGAAAAGGCTAGTAAACTTCTAGCTTGGCGTATAAAACAATCTGAAACCGAAAGAACAATAAATACAATTCAGTTGGATGATGGTGTGGAGTCAAGTGACCCAAAGGAAATTAATAATGCCTTTTTAGGTTTCTACCAGAACTTGTACAGCACAGATCATTCAAACTCAATTTTACAAAAACAACAAGATTTTTTGGATCTGTTAAACATTAATCCTCTTGAAGAGAATTTGCTGGCTGACTTGGACCTAGACATAACTAATGAAGAGTTGTCTGCAGCCATTGGTACAATGAAAGGGGGAAAGTCACCAGGCCCAGATGGGATCCCCATCGAAATTTATAAAACATTTCAGGATGCGTTAATACCTCCTCTGCTTGAAATGTATGAAGAGTCTCTGGAGAGTGAGTCTCTCCCCTCCTCTCTAAATATGGCAATAATTACACTGTTATTAAAGCCAGGGAAAGCATCGACCTTATGTGGATCTTATAGACCAATTTCACTCCTCAATAATGATCTTAAAGTTTTGTGTAAGGTATTAGCTAGACGGTTAGATATACTTCTGCCACAAATGGTGAACCCTGACCAGAACGGCTTTGTGATGGGGCGACAGGGCTTTCACAATATACGAAGAGTCCTTAATATTGTTTTTGAGAAAAGTGGATGTATGGACTCTGCTATTTTGTCATTGGATGCCGAGAAGGCTTTTGACAAGGTTGAGTGGCATTACCTGTTTGAGGTCCTTCAAAGATATGGCATAAAGGGGAAATTTCTTAACTGGATCAAGCTTCTTTATTCTAACCCTCAGGCTAAAGTTTTAACAAATGGTCTGTCTTCAGCTCCCTTCATGTTACATAGGGGCACAAGACAGGGTTGCCCCCTGTCTCCATTGTTATTTACATTGGCAATTGAACCTCTTGCCATGGCGATTAGGAAGAGTGTTAACTTCAAAGGCATAACTATAGGGGATATGGAACATCGTATAGCTTTGTATGCGGATGATGTAATTTTGTTTTGCTCCAATTTAAAACAGACTTTACCCTCTTTACTTGATTTAATAAATGACTTTGGTAGCTTTGCAGGTTATAAAATCAATTACTCCAAATCGGAAATATTGTTTTTGAATGAAAGGGAAAGACTACACCCACCAACCCACACTCCATTTACGATCTCCCTGAAGGGTTTCTCTTACCTAGGTGTGAAGATAGCCCCTGCCATTGACAAAATTGTGCCTAATAACTACAATCCCTTAACAGATAAGGTTACTCAACTTTTAAATAGATGGACAAATCTACCAATTTCTATGATTGGGCGCATAAATGTTTTGAAAATGTCTATTCTACCTAAATATTTGTACTTGTTTCAGTCTATTCCACTCGCTCCCCCTCCTGCACTCTTTCATTTACTCAAAAAGCTTTTCTCAGACTTTATTTGGAATAACAAGCGCCCCAGGCTCAGACTTTCCCTATTATACTTGCCATATGATAGAGGTGGTCTACAACTTCCTAATCTAGAATGGTATTACTGGGCAGCTCAAATTAGAGCAGCAATGTTTTATTTTGAGAGAAATCTTCCTCCAGCCTGGGTTTTAATAGAATCTCATTTAGTTAACATCCCTTTAAACCTTTATATATATTCTGCAAGCAAACAAAAACTTATTAAACATACTAATAACCCCTTTCTCAAAAATGCTCTAATTGTTTGGCACAATGTTCTTGCATATCTGGGAGAAACTAAAAAACTCTATCAATTTTCTCCAATTTTTGGTAATGATGACTTCATACCTGGTAGAGCGGATTCAGGGTTCAAAATCTGGGCTTTTAAGGGTATAGCCAAAATAGCTGACCTCTACAATGATAACTTAGTTCTTATGTCATTTGAAGAGCTTAAGTCAAAATATGGGATTCCTGCGAAGCACTTTTTTAAATACTTGCAATTAAGGAGCTTCATCCTCTCCAAACTGAGCAACAGTATGAAACCTCCTCCCTTATCTTCCTTGGAGGACTACACATTGGCTTTTTTACATGCCAGGGGCCAAATTTCATTGTTGTATAAGCTGTTTGTAAGTAAGTCTAAAGAGTCATCTGAAGGCTTACTAAAAGCGTGGAGAACAGATTTGGACTTAACAGAGGAGGATTTAACAGAGGAAGAATGGTCAGATGCATGTCTCAGGGCTCAGACCCAATCTATCAATACAAATTCAAAACTACTACAGTATAAATGGCTAACTAGATTGTATATAACTCCATCTAAATTGCACCGCTTTAATCCCAATATACCTGACACTTGCCACAAATGTGCAGACCAAAAAGGCACCTTATTTCATTGTATCTGGGAATGTCCACAGATACTATCATTTTGGAGGAGAGTAATAGATATGGCTAGCCAAATTATTGGTGAGGAAGTTCCTCCTGATCCTAAATTATGCATATTAAATCTCTACCCAGAGGGCTTCATTGCCACCCAAAGAGTAAAGTCATTGCTGGACATTTGTTTCTTAGAAGCCAAACGATGTATTGCTTGCTCTTGGAAATCAGTCACACCTTGTACCACAGCACAATGGTTGAGGGGAATGACCTTTTATTTTGCACTAGAGAAGATAAGTTATTCAACAAAAAACAAACTTGACAAGTTTTGGAAAATATGGGATAGTCTCTATAATTTTCTTGAGAATAACAATATGGATATAGATGGTTGGATGGATGACAAATAGGACTAAGTTGTCTATATTGGAATAGAATTGTTTTCTTTTTTTCTTTACGTTTTAGTTTTTTTTTTTTTGTCTTGTCTTTATTTTGAAGTATATACAGTGTAATCTATATGATTGTAGGGTGGTATTTGTGTGAATACAATCTGGTATATCTATGCTTTATAACCATCTTTTCTGTTTATCTTGCTTCCTTATAATGTGCCTTATTGTGTGCTATTGTGCTGTTTTGTATTGTTTGTAAAATGTACAAAATTCATAATAAATAAATGTTTAAAAAAAAAAAAATAAAGAAGAAGTAACTTAAGAAGAACAATAGTGGGCCTTGCTTTGCCCACTAACTATTTAACGGAAGCACGCCGCGATTCCAGTACAACTCCCATGATTGGAAATTTAGTCGCCGACTGTTAAAACAGACCAAAATGATTTTGGGAAACCCAATAAAGCACTGACATGTCTCACTCCTCCCCCTCATTCTCTCTCACAGGTGCTCTCACTACCTTTCTCTCTTTTCCTGTTCCTCTGTTCATGTGTTTTTCCTCCTGGATCACAGGCTCTTTCTCTACCTCTGTCTGCCTTTTCTATCTTTGTGTTCCTGTGGACTAACACTGACCTGCCTGTACATTGCAAAAACAGGAAAGATCTGCAAACACACATATAGCCCCACATCATCACATACCCTTCACCATACCTAGAGATAGGCATGGTGTATTTCAGCGGTTCATCAACTCATAACAGGGTGAACGGCACTTCTGCTTTCACGTTGCGGCCCTCTGTCGGCTATAACCGCACTATGTAACTTTACCAGATCAGGTAGCGTATCTGTAGTTGGATGAAATGAGACATACATTTTTTTTGACAAATTTGACTTGTTCGATGTCGCAGTACATCATACTTTAATAAAATCGTGCAACATACTCTACCTTGTCTGTGGACATTGTTATTTGCTGGATAAACAAATAGCGTGTGTGCAACAGTGGAAAAGTGCTTCAGTGTTGTTTTAAGATTGTGTTTCTGTGCAACGCTATCCTGAAGTATTCAGCTCAAGCTGATGTTCCAGTATAGCAAAGCTCAGCAGGCCAAATAAGGGTGCCTCTCTTAGGCCCCATTCACACCAAAGATCCGTGATGAGTCAAAACCGTTGCAGAAGGTGTTGCAGAGGTGTGAACTAAATGTTTCACAATCATTGTCACCTGTTGCACCTAAGCCGTTGCAAAGCATTCCCCCGTGTCTAGTCGCAATTGCAAGGTTTTAGAATGTTGCAGCTCATCTTTTGTCACGAGTCTTTGGTTTGAATCCCCTTTTAACCAGAGTGCACACACCCTCATTACACAATGATCACGTGTTGGTTTTAGCTACACATACTCTGCACGCTACAATACTCCTCTCAGAAAATCAATCATTTTATTTGTATATATGTATATGCATTTAGCATGGAAATCAACTGTTCAATTTGTGTATTTAGCTGTTGTACAGTATGTGTGTGTGTATGTAGTTAGCATGGGACCATTGTGGTCTCACTGACCCAGTGTGGTTGGTGTTGTTTCTGAGCTGAGCGCTTGACCAGCTGAAGTCGGACCCTCTGGTAGGACCACTTCTCGCCCCTCTCTCCGCCCTGGGGACACCAGAAGCTGAGCCTCATCATGCCTGTTGCCATGCCGACCGCCTCCCAGCTTCTGTTCCACAGCTCCGCCCCCATCTCCACCTTCCTGTCCCTCTCCATGCATCCCTCTCTCCTCCCCTCCTCCATGCTGTCCTGTCGTTGGTTGCTCCGTCTCTCTCTGGGGTGAAGTCCTCCCCTCACACTAGTGTCTGGTCTCCTCATCCCTGCTCTTCTGTCATCTCTCTGTGCTCTCCTTCTCCTCTCCTCCTCTTCCTCCTCTCTCTCTCTCCTCCACTGTTCTCTGCTATAGTAGTGGCTTGAGTGCATCTGTCTGCCTGGATAAAATCTCTGCCTTAGCTCGCCCTCTGGTGGTGAAGGCACTCCATTACAGCACCTCTCCTCCACTCTCCTCCTGTTCTGACTGCCTGAGGCCTGTTCTCTCTCCTCATCTTTCTCGTCCTCTGACGACACTGTCTCTTCCGTCTTCTTCTCTGTGTGCCTTTGGCCGCACCATTCTCTGCGGCTTTTCTCACCCTCTCTGAGTTCCACAGACTCCTCCCTCTCGTCACCTGCTACACCTCCGCAAGACAAAACAGAGATCAGTTAGAGACGTGCTGATGCCAGCAGGTGCATCTGTTTTTAAAGAAGCCCTTTTCCAACCAATGAGGAGTCAATAAAATGGTCAATATAAGAAATGGTCAATATAAAGCACTTTGGGGTCAAATAACAACTTTTACAAAGTCTACAACACCCCTTAATACGAGGTAATAAAAGTCTACACCCCTTAATACCAGAGTTAAATTTTAGTAGTCAGACTGAATCTGTCCTCCCAACACTTACAGGCCACAGCCCCCTGGTGGTGATTCAATGTAGGCGCATGTTAGGCCACCAGTTCTGACACTTGTGATAAATGTTGTCGTTGGACATTTCTTTTTTATATCAGTCTCTTAAGACTTCTTAGGCCTACCTTTTCTTTACTGTAGCATTCATTTGGACTACACTACCTGCCATACCAGAATCGTACAATCTATGCTATGGGTGCCTATTCCAAACATTCAAATAGAATAAGTAAGAGACTTATTATATTAATGTTTGGAATAGGCACCCATAGCATAGATTGTACGATCTATGTATGACGTGGGATCTGCTTAAGATCCATCAGTATGCCCACTAGGCATGAACTCCAGATGTTCTTTAACAGCTTAAAAAAACACAGAGGTTATGCAATAACGTTTCAATAAAACTTGAACGCTCACTACACTGATGAATTGGAGAGATTCATAAGCTGTGCTCGAAATGTTCTCTTGTTACACAGTGAGCGAGTGAACATTTCTAGTGAACACAGCGTCTCCTTCTGTCCAGATCAGGGCCAGGTGTTGGATACTCACCTGCGATGGGGCCCAGGACGGCTGCTGCGTCTGCTGCTGACTGGACTGCTATTTCCGCCCCTCCCTGATGGGCTATGGAGACCTCTGCTTCCCCCGTCTCACTCTCTCTCCTTTTCTTCACTCTGTCTCCTGTTTTGCTTTCTCCATTCCACAGATCAGGTGGTTTGTCCAGGCCTGACTTGACATCTCCTTGCCCTGCCTCAGTCCCCAAACGTCTGTCTTTTCCCCCTGTCTCCAGTTTCTCCTCTTTCTCAACATTCTGTCCCTTTTTGCTGTCCACCTGCGTCTCTGCTAGTCTCATCTCGTCTCCTTGCTCTCTGTGTCTCTGTTCAGTTGTTTTTGGTCTGCACTGGGCAACTTCTCTCCACACTCTCCCTGTCTGTGTGAGGTGCTCATCATTCTCTATTTGGAATTGCTCTACATCCAGCTGCCTGCTTAAATCCTCCACCTTGAGATTTCTCCACTTCACCAAAGATCTATCACTGGCCTGCTCGCCCATCTCCTGATATATTGTTTTGGAAATGTCCTCAACAAAAATGCAGCATTAGTTTAAAGACTTTAAACACAAGCACAAAACAATCATCATACTTCTGCAGGCCACAACTTGCGTGTTGGTGCATGGTTACTGTAACTATGTGGAACTAAAACAAAATAATCGAACAAAAATATAGTTCTAAATGGAACAGTGCTTTGTAGATTAGTTATTATAATAATAACTTTTCTAAACATATAAACACGTTACCACGTTTACAGTCTATGCGGTTACCACGAAGGAAAATAGCCAAAAAAAAACGCCGGAGAAACGAATCTGATACTAGTTGTAAACGCGAACGTCATCAGTCTGCGACGACTTTCCGGCATGCATGTGTGGATTACGCTGTGAGCTCAGGGTCATGCATTGAAAATACTGAATTAAATACACTTAAGATTTTATATTGCAAAATGCAGCGTGTGTTTTCTTCTAAGTTATTTGTGTCCGGCACATCTTTGGCCATTGGCGTCGGTGTAGGCGCTGTTTTGGTAGGATTTAATACTGACAATGACAGCCGGGGACTTCAGTCACACCGAGGACTTCTCGAGCGGGTCCCTGTCATACCCATCCCAAGTGTTGATGCCGCCTCCGACTTGATACCAAGTCAGCCAGGCCAGGTAGGGCTCTCCAAATCTACCACTGCGATGAAGTATGGCTTCCCCTCGCTGTCCAACATCAAAACTAGAGAGTCTTACGTGACGTCTTACGACCCGAGGAACAGGACTGCCGCGTGGGTCATAGAGCAACTGAACCCCGAAACACTCTATGGCGCCTCGGACAGAAAATACTGCGATTTCAAAGAAGACGATTCGGTGCACGTTTACCACAGATCGTCTAATGCGGATTACAGAGGAACCGGATTCGACAGAGGACACCTGGCCGCGGCTGCCAATCACAAGTGGAGTCAGAAGGCGATGGACGACACGTTTTACCTGAGTAACGTGGCGCCGCAGGTGGGTTTAATTAGGCTACAGAAAAGCAGGTGGTGATCAAAGATGGTGTTAATATCCGTGGATGAAAGCCTGATTGATTTGTGTAGCCAAACATTTTGACATTAACATTTTGACTGTTAATCCCATGGGTAACAATACACTTTATCACTCTCACAACTAGAATCCCCATATGAACCAAAACGCATGGAATAACCTGGAGAAATACTGCCGCTCGCTGTCAAAGCAATACCTGAATGTGTTTGTGTGCACTGGACCACTCTACCTGCCAAGGTAAGACTCGGGGGGGGGGGGGGGCTTGTGATTACTGGGTGTTGATGTTGGCATTAAACACGAGGCATATGCCATGCTGTGACAGCCTCTTCTCTCACTTCCCAGGCAAGAACCGGACGGCAAGATGTACGTGAAGTACCAGGTGGTGGGCAAGAATCACGTTGCCGTGCCGACGCACTTCTTCAAGGTGCTTATCCTGGAGAAACCGCGAGGGGAGGTGGAGCTTCGCTCTTACGTCATGCCGAACATGCCCGTGGACGAGAAGATCCCGCTGGAGCGCTTCCTGGTGCCCATCGAGAGCATCGAGCGGGCGTCCGGCCTGCTGTTCGTCCCCAACATCATGAAGAGGACCAGCGCCCTGCAGGCCATCACCATGGGGGGGCGCTCCTGAGAGGGGGCCACTGTGAGGCTGAGTTGCTGTGGGTTCTGATCTAGATCAAGTCTCCACACTGGCCACTGTGAGGCTGAGTTGCTGTGGGCGCTGATCTAGATCAAGTCTCTACACTGGCCACTGAAAGTGCTGCCCAGCAGCAGGTGTGAGCTTTGCTGTCTAATCTAGACTATCAAGATGCTCTCAACAACAGTAGGGCTCTACTCACCGTCCACAAGCACTGTTCATGTTCATGTGACAGTCAAGAAGACGGAGTGTTTTGTAAAAGGAGGACTTTTAGTGAATTGTTGATGTTCTGTAATCCTCTTCTTGTGTATGCCCGTACTCACTCATGAATGTTGTGTGTGTGATAGCAACCTCTTGCGTCCACTACTGAATAGTCACTGGTCAGCACTGTGTGCTTCTCTCGGGAACCAGTAGAGAGGCACACACAGAGCCCTCAGCCTTTTGATTGGTCAGGCTGCAGATCTCAGGCATTTGCTGCATATAACAGTGTTTCCTGTGGTGCTACGGTCTGCCATACACCCCAGTTTCAACGATGACGTTGGCTTTTGTGCTTATAGAATGTGGAACTTGGCCTACTTGTCCTGACGTCACTGATCATGTGAAGATGTTGCAGTGGTGCTGAAAATCCAGCCGTGGTGCTGTGCCACTGCTGAATACTGTACATTGTAGGGGAAACACTGTAATATGTACGTGCTCCATTGTACTGCATATGCAATATGTACGTGCTCCATTGTACTGCATATGCAATATGTACGTGCTCCATTATACTGCATATGCAATATGTGCTGTGTTATACTACATATGTAATATGTACGTGCTCCATTATACTGCATATGCAATATGTGCTGTGTTATACTACATATAATAAGAATGTTACAGCTCACCCTTCAGTGCTCCAATAATGATCAATATACAGCAATAATGATCAATATGCAGCAATAATCTCAGGGTTAGTCATCTCAGAACAGATCACGGGGCCAGTTTGACCTCAGAATATCCCATATCATGATTTCGCAAATTAAAAAAATCTCAAAAATGACAGAAAAAGGGACACTAAACAGATCACTGGAAGCTCTAAATGTGACATTGTGGAGGTTTAATTGTTTGCTTTTACATTTATTCATTTGGCAGACGTGTTTATCCAAAATGACGTACAGCAGTTGTTTGTTATGTAAAACTGTCAAATACTATGCACAAATAAATATCAGAGTAACACTGAGAAAACTTAATGCATTTTGTAACGTTTGTGACAAATATTGCTGTTAATTCACATGGACACTCTTAAACAAAGCTGTGATGTTAAAGAGAGAGCACAGTATGTAAGCCTCAGGAGTCTCGTCTGAACAACACTAAGTGGTCACTGGCAGCAGACATCAGACTGTCATGACCGTTTAACCAACTCACGTCTCACTGCTGCAGCTTCTCAGAACAGTTAGTTCTATATCCATATGGTCTATCTGCATGTGTATTGGTTTGGGTCAAAGCTGTATCAGAGTCCACTGTTTGGCTCGGACACGCAAACGTTCTGTACCCTACTGAAAAAAAGCTGGTTTTAGCTGGTCTTTGCTAGTTTTCTTCCAGCCAGAATTACCATCGTAAGCTGGGTAAACGTAGGTGTCATCGTAAAGATGTTTTCACAAGAGTTTTGCTGGTCTAGCTGGTCAACCATCAAAGGGTGGTCAAACAAGCTGGTCAACCAGCAAACCACCTTCAGCTGGTCAGGCTGCTTTTTTCAGCAGGGTAGTGTGTGTTCTGATGCTAATGACTGGCAAACATGCAAACATGCATCGTGTGTGTTCTGATGCTTACTGCTGGCCTCTTCCAGGAATGTCCAAGTGATCGGGTGCTTATTGAGAGTGGGCCGCACAGATAACTCTGGGAGTCACGCGGGTAAATCCTAATTCTAAATAGATAATTGAGGAGGACACACAACACAGGACCACAAGACACACATTCAGCACTGGCTCTCCCCCAAACACACACACACACACACACACACACACACACACACACACATGCTGTCAAAAGAGCCATTCCTGCGGGAGAAGCACACACGTAAGGTAAGCTCGTTTCTCTTAGTAGAAATCTGTATTTGAGTAGAAATGCGTTTTGCAGATGTCCACATGTTATGGTTATGGTAATGGCTATGGGATTTGGCAGATGCTTTTGTCCAAAGTGACATACAAATAAAAACAATTAATTCAACAGTGAAGAATTTAAAAAGTTGGTCCGACTACATTAGGGAGAATAGCACTAAACAATGTCAATTCAAGCATGCAATAACCTAATGTGAAGTTGTTTTGAAGTTTGTTTTAAACTCTGCATGTGAAGTTGTTTTGAAGTTTGTTTTAAACCCTGCATGTGAAGTTGCCTTTAACTCTACATGTGAGGTTGTTTTGAACTCTACATGTGAGGTTGTTTTGAACTCTACATGTGAGGTTGTTTTAAACTCTACATGTGAGGTTGTTTTTAAACTCTGCATGTGAGGTTGTTTTGAACTCTGCATGTGAGGTTGTTTTGAACTCTGCATGTGAGATGGGCATCTCTAGTACACGATGGCAGCTGTATAATGGACATGTGAGATGGGCATCCCTAGTACACGATGGCAGCTGTATAATGGACATGTGAGATGCTCTGGATGGAAGCGTCTGCTGAGTGAGTGAGTGTGTAAGTGTGGGCTACAATAGAGTGAAAAACGGCATTGTTGAAGCTCTCCGCTCTTAATTTTGTAACCTTCAAAGCTAGTTCATGAAGGTCAAACTATCTTTTTAGAAAATGGCTGCTCTTCATGTAACATTAGTATGTGATGATGAGGCCTAATTGATGATGAGGCTTAATTGATGATGAGGCCTAATTGCTGATGAGGCTTATTTGATGATTGATAGTCGCACTGCCACAGTATGGAGACACTCTGAATGGCCACCCTCTTTGCTCTACCCACTGACCAGGTGATCCCCGTCACACACTCCCAGGTGTCCTCCAGGTGTCCTCGGGGGCGGCTGACGTACGTACCTGTGATTGGCCCGCCACCTCCAGCCCCTCCAGCCCAGACCGGCGCGGGTGCAGAATTAAAGCAGCTGCGGAGAAGCGTGTGGAATATCGTCCCTCCCTGGCAACCCTCCCTGGCAACCATGGGCTGTGTGATGTGCACGCCGCTGGACGACGTGTGCAACATGACGCTGCGCTCGCGCCGCCGCAGGACCGTGGAGCTCACCGAGTTCCCGCAGGCCTCTCATCACCACGGCTACCACAAGTTCATCTACCTGCCCTCCATCCGCGAGGAGCTGCTCCCAGTCAACGAGGAGCACGAGGGCCTCGACTACGGCACCTCCTGACCACCACCTCCTCGACTACGGCACCTCCTGACCACCACCTCCTGATCTGCACCTCCTCGACTACGGCACCTCCTGACCTGCACCTCCTGATCTGGACTACGGCACCTCCTGATCACCACCTCCTGATCTGCACCTCCTGATCACCACCTCCTGATCACCACCTCCTGATCTGGACTACGGCACCTCTTGATCTGGACTACGCCACCTCCTCATCACCACCTCCTGATCTGGACTACGCCACCTCCTCATCACCACCTCCTGATCTGGACTACGGCACCTACTGATCACCACCTCCTGGACTACGGCACCTCCTGATCTGGACTACGGCACCTCCTGATCACCACCTCCTGATCTGCACCTCCTGATCACCACCTCCTGATCACCACCTCCTGATCTGGACTACGGCACCTCCTGATCTGGACTACGCCACCTCCTCATCACCACCTCCTGATCTGGACTACGGCACCTACTGATCACCACCTCCTGATCTGGGCCTCCTGACCTGCACCTCCTGATCTGGGCTACGGCACCTCCTGACCACCACCTCCTGATCACCACCTCCTGACCTGCACCTCCTGATCTGGGCTACGGCACCTCCTGACCACCACCTCCTGATCACCACCTCCTGATCACCACCTCCTGATCTGGGCTACGGCACCTCCTGACCACCACCTCCTGGGCTACGGCACCTCCTGATCGGCACCTCCTGATCTGGACTACGGCACCTCCTGATCACCACCTCCTGGGCTACGGCACCTCCTGATCACCACCTCCTGATCTGGACTACGGCACCTCCTGATCACCACCTCCTGGGCTACGGCACCTCCTGATCACCACCTCCTGATCTGGACTACGGCACCTCCTGATCTGGGCTACGGCACCTCCTGATCTGCACCTCCTGATCACCACCCCCTGGGCTACGGCACCTCCTGATCTGGACTACGGCACCTCCTGATCACCACCTCCTGATCTGGACTACGGCACCTCCTGATCACCACCTCCTGCTCACCACCTCCTGATCACCACCTCCTGATCTGGGCTACGGCACCTCCTGACCACCACCTCCTGGGCTACGGCACCTCCTGATCGGCACCTCCTGATCTGGGCTACGGCACCTCCTGATCTGCACCTCCTTATCACCACCTCCTGATCACCACCTCCTGATCTGGACTACGGCACCTCCTGATCACCACCTCCTGATCACCACCTCCTGATCTGGGCTACGGCACCTCCTTATCACCACCTCCTGATCTGGGCTACGGCACCTCCTTATCACCACCTCCTGATCACCACCTCCTGATCTGGACTACGGCACCTCCTGATCACCACCTCCTGATCTGCACCTCCTGATCACCACCTCCTGATCTGGACTACGGCACCTCCTGATCACCACCTCCTGGGCTACGGCACCTCCTGATCACCACCTCCTGGGCTACGGCACCTCCTGATCTGGGCTACGGCACCTCCTGATCTGGACTACGGCACCTCCTGATCACCACCTCCTGGGCTACGGCACCTCCTGGGCTACGGCACCTCCTGGGCTACGGCACCTCCTGATCTGGGCTACGGCACCTCCTGATCTGGACTACGGCACCTCCTGATCACCACCTCCTGGGCTACGGCACCTCCTGGGCTACGGCACCTCCTGGGCTACGGCACCTCCTGATCACCACCTCCTGATCTGGGCTACGGCACCTCCTGATCACCACCTCCTGATCTGGACTACGGCACCTCCTGATCTGGACTACGGCACCTCCTGATCTGGACTACAGCACCTCCTGATCTGGACTACGGCACCTCCTGATCTGGACTACGGCACCTCCTGATCACCACCTCCTTATCGGCTCCTCCTGATGATCGGGCTGTAGGGGTCCGAGCCTAACCGCCCACCAGCGGAGAGTCCGCTCTCCTCTGTCCACCCCTCCACTCATCTCTCTCTCTTTCTACCCCTCCACTCATCCCTCTTGCCACCCCTCCACTCACCCCTCTCTCTTTCTACCTCTCCACTCATCCCTCTTCCCACCCCTCCACTCATCCCTCTCTTTTCACTCACTCAAAACAAACACCATGTTGCAGCTGTTTACAGACAGATTACAGCATCCATCAATCAATGAACCAATCAATCAATCAATCAATCAATCAATCAAATGTGTAACCTATGGAGGTCATGCTATTTTACAGGACACTGGGAAAAAAGTGTAAATATTTGTAAAGCATCTTAGAGAGTAAGAGCAGCCTACCTCATGGTGTGGCAAAACAGAATACCGCATCCTAAACCTGTGAGTGTTTCGTCCGAGCTTCATTCACATGAATTACTAACGCTTATTGTTATTTTGCACTTTTCATGCCACGCATCTGTAGGAGTGGATGTCCTGAAGGCACTTGGTACTGAAGGCTGACGAAGAATGTCTGATTTGCATTTTTAATAAAGATGACAGGTGTGCTCACTGACCTGTCTGTGTCTGTGTGTGTGTCCATTTGAATCTAATATTGCAGTAGTTATGACACCGCCGTATTAGAGTGGCCTACTTTAACCAAAGGCAGTTACTAACTTTTATTATTGCTGCAATCAAACATTCATTAGGCGTCTGGTACAACAAGACATAATTAGCACAACCAGGGAATGTATGTTGCTGTATTCATTTAACACTCTTAGCAATCATTCAGAATCAGGGCACTACGTGTGTGTGTGTGTGGTAATATATTTGGCTTAATGTGTATGAGCGGGTTTATATTTTACTCTCTCTGACATCCACAAACACACCTCACAGCTGTAGCACACACACACGCACACACACACACACACACACACTTTGAGAGCCCTATTAGCTCTCCACATACCACCTCTCACATGCTCGTGGTCACGCCTCTGCTGTGTCTGTACTGCAGATGACCAACACGGTTCTGTCTGCTGCGTCTGTACTGCAGATGACCAACACGGTTATGTCTGCTGCGTCTGTACTGCAGAGGACCAACACGGTTCTGTCTGCTGCGTCTGTACTGCAGATGACCAACACGGTTATGTCTGCTGCGTCTGTACTGTGCTGCGTCTGTACTGCAGATGACCAACACGGTTCTGTCTGCTGCGTCTGTACTGCAGATGACCAACACGGTTATGTCTGCTGCGTCTGTACTGCAGAGGACCAACACGGTTCTGTCTGCTGCGTCTGTACTGCAGATGACCAACACGGTTATGTCTGCTGCGTCTGTACTGCAGATGACCAACACGGTTATGTCTGCTGCGTCTGTACTGCAGAGGACCAACACGGTTCTGTCTGCTGCGTCTGTACTGCAGATGACCAACACGGTTATGTCTGCTGCGTCTGTACTGCAGATGACCAACACGGTTATGTCTGCTGCGTCTGTGTGTTGAGATAATAATAACAATAATATTTATATACTGTAGTACTTCTCATACACAGGATGCAGCTAAAAGGGCCTCACATTGGGAGCAGATGACCATCTCTGTCGTGTGTGTGTGTGTGTGTGTGTGTGTTTAGATGATCAACTCTGTCTGTGTGTGTGTGCAGATGACCACCTCTTGTCGTGTCTGCTGCATCTGTGTGTGTAAGTGACCACCGTGGTCTGATGGCCTGCAGCCTCATATTTACATGTCAGGCGAAACCCATGAGATGCAGGCCAGTAAAGCTAGTCATGTGATTTGAGTTCAGGCTTGATGAGTCTGAAGGGAGTCGGCTAACCAGGTTATCTGCTGCTTATTCTACAGCCATGTGACCAGACCAGCCAGCACATCACACACACACACACACGCACACACGCACACGCACACACGCACACACGCACAGCCAGCTGGGAAGCACAAGAAACTAGCACAGCAGTATAATCTTAAAATAGCTAAATAAAACTTTAATAGTTCTAGCTGCAATTGTACATGAATTGCACAGACACATTTTTTTTTCTTAAACACAAACAACTCTTCATATAGTGTTTTGATTTTTTTTGTTTTGTTTTTAAGTTCTGATGTATTTACACAAAGCAATCCTGCAAATGTTACTTTTTGAGACATACATACAAAAAGGCTTCGTATGGGATGGTACAAAATGTTAAAAGCGTTTACTTTCGCCCACATCCATGCATGTCAAAGGTCAAAGGTCGGAAGGTTCCAGAGAGAGCCGAGGTCGCGGCGGGGTCACGCTCGGCTGCGAGTAGTGAAATGGTGGGTGTGCATATGCAGAACTATTGCCTTTCAAAGATTCATATGGCAGAGTTAAGGGTTATGTACAAACACACACACACACACACACATCCTCATGGACAAAAGCCCCTGGAGCTTTTGAGGAACGTAACCAACGCTAACAGAGCCCACTGATATAAGGTAGTGGTCAGGGCCATATAACTGATGATCTGGGTGTGTGTGTATGAGACCATTGATATAAGTTGGTGGTGGGGGGCCATATAACTGATGATCTCGTGAGTGTGTGTGTGTGTGTGTGTGTGTGTGACCACTGATATAAGTTAGTGGTTAGGGGCCATATTGTATAACTGATGATCTGGTGAGTGTGTGAGACCACTGATATAAGTTAGTGGTTAGGGGCCATATATCTGCTGATCTGGTGTGTGTGTGTGTGTGTGTGTGTGAGACCACTGATATAAGTTAGTGGTTAGGGGCCATATATCTGCTGATCTGGTGTGTGTGTGTGTGTGTGTGTGTGAGACCACTGATATAAGGTAGTGGTTAGGGGCCATATAACTGATGATCTGGTGTGTGTGTGTGTGTGTGTGTGTGTGTGTGTGTGTGTGTGTGTGTGTGTGTGTGTGAGACCACTCCAGGAGATTCAGTCTCATCTCCTCACACAGCCAATACAGTTTCATACAACGCATTTGTCTTTACATTGGGACGTAACACAAACATGACATTAAATAAATAACTGGAACCAATTTCCACAATTTAAAAGCAAAGTATAAATAATTCTGTACAAATGCCAAGTTGGAAAAATGCATTGTAAAAAAAAGCAAGAAAAGATGCTTAAAATAGGCAGTGGAATAATGACAATTATTAACTGTGGGCATATAATCTCGCTCACTCTTTAACTCTCTCACACACACACATATGATCTAAACTCACCACACACACTCTCACACGCACACGGTCTAAACTCATCACACACTCTCTCTCACACACACTCGGTCTAAATTCAACACTGTCACTGCAGACTGGACTGTGTGTGC
>NC_085001.1:2162537-2167537 GCF_963854185.1 Sardina pilchardus | reverse complement strand
TATGCATGGCTGTAGGCAGCTATGAGGCCACTGAGATCTGGACCTCATCGGTTTTGTGAAAGCCGATTGGAAATACTTAAGTTTAGAGCGAACGTTTCAACTATGTTTGCCATGGTAGACAAAAACACTCAAATAAAACAATAGCCTAAAAAATAACTGCATGCGTAATGGACACGGCTCTATATCCTAAATAATTTTCGAGGTTCGCCATTTGGTAATATGACCTATCCTTACTGACAATAATTTAGATTGAGCACAACTAAAGTTGCACGAAGGCAAAATACAGTCCTAAAAGCCTATTCTATATAGCCTGGCCAATATTGTAGATGTGCAAAAGCAGCATTTGCGTGCGTGCTTGCCGGTGAGGTGTAGCCTACAAAAATGAGCATAACATCTGATTATTAAAGTATGGCTAGGATATAGGCTAGAGAAGAGTTGGTTTAAAATTCAAGTGTAGTAACAAAGTTTGTGCACATCCCCGGTCAAGGTGCAGAACGAGAGTAGGCTAAATCATAAAAAAAAATGGAAAAAAGTTCGCACACTTGAAATCCTTCTTTTATAGGATATAGGCTAGAGAAGAGTTGGTTTAAAATTCAAGTGTAGTAAAAAAGTTTGTGCACATCCCCGGTCAAGGTGCAGAACAAGAGTAGGCTAAATCATAAAAAAAATGGAAAAAGGTTCGCACACTTGAAATCCTTCTTTTTTTATTTGATTTGGTCTTCTTCAGATTAAAATTCAAGTACGTGCGCTATTTAACCCCTCGAGACCGACTGCAGTCTGCTGACACAGCCAGACGACTCTCCCAACCCATTCATTCGTTTTGGCCGATATAATCCATTCATTCGTTTTGTGCGTAGGCCTATATAGATTCCTGCATGCTGCATTACCGTGACCCTTAGCCTACCTTGTGGATGATTTTTTTCTCATTGGAATACAGCAGGACAGAATGCCTTTTATCTAACAAACGCAAAAGCTGAGATTGTTGGAAGGACTAGGCTACTCAACAAACTTGTTTTTCGTTTCTGGGAGATCTCGTTATCGTTTTGGATTGTCGGATTTTTATACTTATTGTTTGGACTTATGGACAATGAACTTTGAGGGGTGGTTGTTAGTGCTTTACAAAGCTTTGTGTTACAGTAATAAGTGTCGGTCCTCCTATCCTTCAGCTCACTGCGCGATGCAGTTGCGCATAGTGGCCACGAAGTCATTAACTGTTTACGACACAATACATGATATTTGTGTTTTTCGTTTCTTAGATTTAATGCATGTTTGACATGTAAACAGGCCTTCAGTCCGTTAACTTAAGGCCTTCTTTTGCATGGGGTTGCTCGCATCCGCCCGTAACCTAGACTATTATGTGCGTAGTGGCTGCATACTCTTATAATAAGAGGCAAATTGTTACAGGACAACTTAAACTGACTTCCCCAATGCTTCCCCGCAGCACATTACATTTTAATATAGGCTAATATAGGATGAACAAAGTCTATGCTATATTAAATCCAGTAGCCTAATAATTCTATGTGCCACGTCCGATTTCGCAAGTGATGTAGTAGGCTACGTTTAAACATCGACAAACGTCTGTGAGACTACCCATTTCATGAAGAGCAATTGTCTTGTGCGATCATTCCCCCTCCCCCACACTTGTCTAACCAGTTCACTAGACATTATAGCCTACCTGTATGCGGCATTGGACGATTGCCTCCCTCCCCCCTCTCTCTCGACAGACACTTCCTGGCACTAGGGCTCGGGATCATGACATCAAAACTTCGCGGGCACAGCCACATTGGCAGCTTCACTCCTTAGTTTACCATGGATTACTATGGATTTACTCCCGCCTTTTAGTGTGTTCCTGTTACTTAGTTTTTGCCTTCTTGGTAGTATGTTGCTGTGTAGTGGGGTGTAACAGTGCAACCCACGATCGCAAGAGGAAAAGAATAAATCGCTACTATTTCTGCTTCTTGTCTTGTGCATCTGAATGAATGGATATTACGTTCAGTGCGCTACCAAATGGCGGCGATATTCCTAGAATGCAAGGCGTGTGCCCGAGCCCTATTATGTAAATGTAAAAATGTGTGTGTGTGTGTGTGTGTGTGTGTGTGTGTGTGTGTGTGTGTGTGTGTGTGTGTGTGTGCGCTGAACCACGAATTCACATATTAACTTTTCTTTTCAGCAGACATCGCAATCATAAAAAAATCGCAAAACTTTTTAATAAAATAATGCCTCTTGTCTTAATGGGTTCCGGAGGTTCGTAGAGTAAGTTTTGAACCCCGGTCGCTGACGTATGATTAAGATGCCTCAACTATTTACGCCACAGTTCGGGTGTCAATTTCTTCGCACTTAGCCAAGAAATATAAAGGATTCAGTCAGTCGAGTTCATTTAGCCTATTCGTGGCATGCACTTGAAACGCCGATCAAAAGTTCTGACATGTTAAACTGACGTTAGTCATTAATTCACCACATGATAAAATGCTGTTATATTGACGCACAGTAGCCCACGGTAGTCTATGTCTATCTCTGAATCAACATGAACATGCATAACGAGATCCATATATTCTAAGTTGCTAGAAACTTCTTTTGCGGAGCTAGGCCTACTAGTCGATGGTTACAATGAATCAACCTCACTGCCCTATCGCATATCTGACCATCCATTGTTATAATGTTACAAAATGCGCGATCTTCTCCAATCATGTAGCCTACGGTTATAAGTAAAGTGACATGATAGGCATGTAGGCCTATTAAAGATATTTCTGTTAAATACGTTTTATTTTCAGTTGTCAAAAGTGGTGGGGACAAAATCTGTGATAAAGTGCTGGGTAAGCTACCCAGCGTCGCCGGTTAAAATGAACATGCCTCCGTTTTAAAATAGCCTCTAGGCCTACACATTTCTAAGTATTCCTAACATAAATGTAGCCTAAATGTCCATCTTGTCCATCTCTTTCGTCTTCGCCTTGACAATAATAGCCTATTCACGGAAATGCGGTCTTGTAACCGTAATGAATTAATGAATTAATCTAAGGTTGCCTATATCGAGTCTTTCAGGTTGAATTGAAGGCTTCTAAAACCATTTTCATTAATTTCAACAATGGTTTATTGAAACGTCGTTTGATTATAATTTCGCCAGTCATCACCTTCATTTTAATGATTAAATGAGACGGATTAAATGAGACGGATATGCGGAGCATTTCTCTCCCTCTCCATTGACCAAAACGTTGCTCTGGCATCTCTGCTGGACTGACTGAGTTATAGGCTACTTCGAGTGAGAGAGCCAGCTGTGAGGTACGCTGTAAAACATTCGAAAACTCTGAAACTGCAATCTGACATGCCGAGCGTGATGTCTCTTTTCTCCGCTTGTCACCAGCGCGGTGTCTTCGGGTTTTTCCGTGTTTTCCGGTATGAGCCGAACCTTCCTTTTATTAAGGCGGTCTTATGTTGCCCCCTTGCGGTTGCAGTTTTAATTAAAGTCCCGATGCTTCGGGAGTCCCGATGTGCGGGAAAGAAAGGAGCATTCTCAACCCGTACCATCTGTATGCAGCTCTGAGTTTAGCTTCAACCTTACTCTCACACACTCACACACACACACATACACACACACACACACACTATGGAATTAGTGTGGCAGAGCTACATTAGCAAAGTTCTCTATAACTTCTGTGGGTCTTTTTTTAAGCTGCCGGGATCCATTTTTAATGCAGATTAATTTCAGTGTGTATGTCTATGTGTGTGTGTGTGTGTGTGTGTGCATGTGTGCGTGTGTGTGAGAAGTGGTTGGAGTGATGTGGAGAGGCATTTAATCAGTCCTGGCGAGAGAGAAGTGAGTCTGTGTGTGTGTGTGTGTGTGTGTGTGTGTGTGTGTGTGTGAGAGCCCATTACTTCAGCCTGTCTGCCTCTCCCTGTCTCCGTGTTAGACCCTGGCACGTGTGGTGTACGTGACCGTGTGTGTGTGTATGAGTGTGTGTGTGTGGGAGACAGAGAGAATGTGTGTGTCTGAGGTTCTAGATGTGTGTGTGTATGAGTGCATGTGTGTGTATGTCCCATGTGATGAAGAGGTAGGCTAGAACCTGAATTATTGCTGTGATTGTGGCATTAAAGCGATTATGTGTGCTGTAATGGGGGTGTGTGTGCGTGTGTGTGTGTGTGTGTGTACGTGTGTGGCATCAAAGCGATTATATATGCTGTAATGGTGTGTGTGCTGTATGTGTGTATGTTTCACCTGCTAGTGTGTCTGTCTGTCAGGCAGTGTGCGATGCTTGTTCTCTGGGCTGTGTGTGTGTGTGTGTGTGTGTGTGTGTGTGTGTAATACCTGCTTGTGTAGAGTGCGCTGCTTGTTCTCTGGGCTGTGTGTGTGTGTGTGTGTGTGTGTGTGTGTGTGTGTGTGTGTGTGTGTGATACCTGCTTGTGTAGAGTGCGCTGCTTGTTTTCTGGGCTGTGTGTTTGTGTGTGTGTGTGTGTGTGTGTGTGTGTGTGTGTGTGTGAGTGTGTGTGATACCTGCTTGTGTAGAGTGCGCTGCTTGTTCTCGGGACTGTGTGTGTGTGTGTGTGTGTGTGTGTGTGTGTGTGTGTGAGTGTGTGTGTGTGTGATACCTGCTTGTGTAGAGTGCGCTGCTTGTTCTCGGGACTGTGTGTGTGTGTGTGTGTGTGTGAGTGTGTGTGTGTGTGTGTGTGAGTGTGTGATACCTGCTTGTGTAGAGTGCGCTGCTTGTTCTCGGGACTGTGTGTGTGTGTGTGTGTGTGTGTGTGTGTGTGTGCGTGTGTGTGTGTGTGATACCTGCTTGTGTATAGTTCGCTGCTTGTTCTCGGGACTGTGTGTGTGTGTGTGTGTGTGTGAGTGTGTGTGTGTGTGTGTGTGAGTGTGTGTGTGTGTGTGTGTGTGTGTGTGTGATACCTGCTTGTGTAGAGTGCGCTGCTTGTTCTCGGGACTGTGTGTGTGTGTGTGTGTGTGTGTGTGTGTGTGTGTGTGTGTGTGTGTGTGTGAGTGTGTGTGTGTGTGTGTGTGTGTGTGT
>NC_085001.1:2132537-2157537 GCF_963854185.1 Sardina pilchardus | reverse complement strand
TTTAAATGGGTCATAATGATCATGGTTTAATATGTGTTATGCATTCATAAATACAGACTACATCAGGGATGGGCAACTTTCATGACTAAGAGGGCCACATTTTTTTATCATCACCATCAGAGGGCCAAATGTGGCCGCGCACTTCCGCACATCTGATGCTGCAAAATAATTCTGAATAAGAACGAAATCAATTTTCATGCGTAAATTTTCATGCTCAAATGCATTTTTAACATAGACTCCCTAACAACAAATACAAATATTTTACAGCCAGTGATAAGTATTATTTTCAGTGCAAAGGGCTCACATAAATCACCATTCAATGATGGCACAGAACTGAAAAACAATGGCCCATCATGAAGTGCAACACGCCTCATATTCAATGCATTTATGCTCCCACTCCATTTTTAAGAATTTATAGACATTTCCTAACGTCCATAATGAGAGTACAGATGTAACATGTAACATCCATCACATCTGTACTCATCCAACGCCAAAAAGTAAGCGACAGTAGGCCTACTTGCAGTCATGCATGGTTTGTCTCAGCTCCCCCCCTCGACATTATCAGAATGTCAACAATTATGCGCGTCACCGTGCGTCGGGACAAATATACCGTTTCGAAGTTTTTACCTCCACTACGCACCCAAACGATTTCGCCATCTCATATAGCTTCTTTGCTTTGGCAAGCTCAAGCGAAACAGCAAAAGACGGATTCCTGTGTATTTCTGGCAATTAGTCGCTATTGTTAGTGTAGGCTAGCCTACTTTTGATTTGAGGTCGGCTACGACAGCGGCCGAGAAGCTCCGTGTGTGTAGGGCAGGCTACTTCTGATCACTTTTCGCAAGGTGTTGTAGTGTAGTGGCGACTTAAATTTAAATCTTTCATGGCTGATATAGTTTCTAGCAAAACTTGACATGGGTTTGCCTTACCATTCCATGAACAGACACTGCTTCCGATTTTGACTGAAAGGTAGCCTACGGTTTTCTAAATGAGTTTTCTACTTTTCTTCCATGTGTGCACTGTTTTTCCTCAGCGATGGGAAAGGTCCGAGAGCCCCGCATGGTTTGCATGGGAGGAGCTATCGGCGAACAGTATAATTACAATGACGGTGCGGTAAAAAAAAAAAAGAAAGAAAAAAAAACACGCATTTTTAATCACAGTAAAAATGATCATCCGCGGGCCGTACTGAGTGAGGAGGCGGGCCGCATGCGGCCCGCGGGCCGCCAGTTGCCCATCCCTGGACTACATCATCTTCAGGGGGTTTTGTTGTGATTATGAAACATGAAGGCAAGCCAATGTCAACTTCTTTACACTGCGGGAACTTAGGTGTGTCTATTGTGTGTGTGTGTGTGTGTGTGTGTGTGGGGCGCTGAGGTGTGTGTGTGTGTGTGTGACACATCCACTGGCCTGTTCTACTAATTCAGAGAAAAAGGCCTCCACAGGTTTTATTGAACCAGAAGTCAGAAACAAGGTGAAAGGAAATCAATAGTCTCTCATATAAGGCCAGCAGGAAGTGCAGGAGATGGAGGGATGGCCTTGGGACCGCAGAGAGAGAAAGAGAGGAGGAGGAGGGGTGGAGAGGGGGATGAGTGGAGAGGAGAGGAAAGGAGAGGGGGAAGAGAAGAAAAGAAGACAGGAGAGAGAGAGGAGGAGAGAGGAGAGCAGGAAAAGGGAAAAGACGAGGACAGGGGGATGATGTAGGAAGACAACAACAGGTCTTCGGTCCTGGAGAGAAATGGATGAGAGATAGACTGAGTGTGTGTGTGTGTGTGTGTGTGTGTGTCTGAGCCACAGCCTCTGCTAGCAGCTCTTGGCCCAGGTCGATGTAGCCCTCGAACCCAGCCGTGTTAGAGATGGTGTGTGTGTGTGTGTGTGTGTGTGTGTGTGTGTGTGTGTGTGTGTGTGTGTGTGTGTGTGTGTGTGTGTGTGTGTGTGTGTGTGTGTGTGTGTGTGTGTGTGTGTGAGAGAGAGTGTGTTACCTGGTCCAGCTGAGCCACAGCCTCTGCTAGGAGCGCGTGCAGGGTGGACAGTTCTCGGCCCAGGTCGATGTAGCCCTCGAACCCGGCCGTGTTGGAGATGGTCTCAGGGTTGGAGATCTCCAGCAGGAAGCGCTGCATGTTGGTCCACTCGTGCTCCAGGAACTGGTTCATGAAGGACATGTACTCCTCCTTACTGCCAAACCTACACACACACACACACACACACACACACACACACACACACACAGGAATATAAACACATTATTACACACACATGTACTCCTCCTTACTGCCAAACCTACACACACACACACACACACACACACAGGAATATAAACACATTAATACACACACATGTACTCCTCCTTACTGCCGAACCTACACACACACACACACACACGCGCATGCATGCACGCACGCGCGCACACACACACAGACAGATGGATATACAGAAACACATGAATACATTACAGTTTCACTTCAAACAAACAATGTTTCTTTCAAACAATAAGGAATTAATGAATAAATACAATGAAATCTGAAGTTACGGATGTATGCTCACACACACACACACACACACACACAGGGGGTGAACGTACTTGGTGAAGTTGGCGAGGTTCTGCGTAACCTTGGCGATGAGTGTGAGGGTGCGTGCGGTGCGGTCGTCGGGGTACTCCTGCGTCAGGTTGAAGAGTGACGGTGACATCACGGCCGGACACAGGAAGCGTAGGAAGAGTGACGCGCTGATCAGGCGCTCGCTGATGTCCGGTCGCCCCCGGTTACCGCACTCCTGACGCCACGACGCAAACACCTCCTTCAGCTCACGAGGAAACACGCTGGGGGGGGGGGGGGAGGAACACACACATTTTAATACCTTTATTTGTGTTCACATTTTACAATGAATTTCATTGAACACAAACAATTTTAGACACCAGCATTGCAAACCCAGTAGCCTATGTCTCTGGTCTCAGTTCATGGGTACATAAAACAACGCCTTCTCCATATGTGGCGACTGCCAATTATCACAGAAATTGAGCAGAATTTTGCTAGAGCCTTTGCTCTTGGCTTAGAGAGACCAGCAATCTGCAAACCCCTGACTACTAGTCTGTGGACATTACCTAAGCTTCCAAATATACACACCAGCAGCTTACATTTGTACCCAAGCTGTACAACAATGTCTCTGAGTGGCTGATACTTTAAAAGCTTGGTGAGGTAGGCATCCTCTAGACTGTAGTCAAATGCACAGCCTACTTCAATAATGGTTACTTCTCTGCTGTCCTCATCAACAATACTCACACACACACACACACACACACACACACACACACGTCAGCCCCCCCATGCGTGCTCCTAAATGGGGCAGTCTGTCTCTCCCTCTGACACACACAGTGTGTGTTTAATAGCTTCTCCTCTAGTCATTCATTTGTGTGTGTGTGTGTGTGTGTGTGTGTGTGTGTGTGTGTGTGTGTGTACCAGTAGGAGTTGATGATCTTGCAGAAGGCCAGCTCACAGCACATCTTCAGGTGTGTGTGTGTGTGTGTGTGTGTGTGTGTGTGTGTGTGTGTGTGTGTGTGTGTGTGTGTGTGTGTACCAGTAGGAGTTGATGATCTTGCAGAAGGCCAGCTCACGGCACATCTTCAGGTGTGTGTGTGTGTGTGTGTGTGTGTGTGTGTACCAGTAGGAGTTGATGATCTTGCAGAAGGCCAGCTCACAGCACATCTTCAGGTGTGTGTGTGTGTGTGTGTGTGTGTGTGTGTGTGTGTGTGTGTGTGTGTGTACCAGTAGGAGTTGATGATCTTGCAGAAGGCCAGCTCACAGCACATCTTGAGGTTGCTCTGGTGTTCCGGCAGGTCGGAGCTGGAACACTTGGAGGCGTCCACCTCACAGTTCTCATCCGACTCATACAGCGCCTTGATGAACTCACCTGCAGGGGTCACACAAGGTCAAAGGTCAAAGGTGAGGGGTCGCGGGGTCACAGGGTCACAGCAGGAGAGCTGTACAGGCTGCTCTACCGGTGCACTCTTCTCTCTTTTTAGGCTAACTTGTGTAACATTAATAAATAGTGACCGTTTGAACCTCACGCTTTTGACCTAAATGTGTCTTAGAGAAAGGCTGTGAAGGTGTGTGGAAAATGTAACGCTTTATCTTTGAAGTAATTGGTTGAGAAAGTTTCCAGGCTATATATTCATACTAACACGATCCTTCGTAAATGAGACCTGCATATAACACAGCATGCAGTTAAAATCCTTAAATTCATGGACTTGTCTTGGGTTTTATTTTTCAGACAGAAAATGTCACTCTTGACATCCGTCTGCATTTGATAGGACATGAAATACCCACTGGGATTTAGTTTCTGTTACACCTGACAGGGAATCTGTGCTATGTGGCTAAGCGGCTGGCTAGCAGGTAAAACACGTTTAAATGGCTATACTCTATATTTAAAAACATGTCTACATGACTGCCACGAGTCTAAATGCAATACTATCGATTCCACTTCCAACGTTTGTTTAGATCCAGTGACACTGCAGTCATGGAGACGGAACTTCCCACTTCGGTTCTCTATTCTATTCTATCTGTCTGGGAGGATTCTAGAAGGACTGCAGTCATGGAGACGGAACTTCCCACTTCGGTTCTCTATTCTATTCTATCTGTCTGAGAGGATTCTAGAAGGACTGTCTGACTGCTCAGCGTGCTCAAAGGTGAGTCTCTTCCTCCACACCATGCCTCCAGTCTCCTCCAGGCCTTCAAGGACTAACTCACACTCTAAATAATTCAACACAGGCTCACACACGCTCAAAAAAAAAGAGAACCTACGATGTTATTGATTTCCCCCGAACAATAAAAGCCTCAGAAGTTTCAAAGTCAAGTCAACACTCTCCCCCTTCATCACAGCCCAGAGCAGACCTATACAGCTGCAGTGCCTGTAGCCCTGTTAAAGGGAGCATGTTCTAAAGGGGAGGGTGCATGTTCTAAAGAGCAGGGAGCATGTTCTAAAGGGAAGGCCTATTAAAGGGTGCATGTTCTAAAGGGAAGGCCTATTGAAGGGTGCATGTTCTAAAGGGAAGGCCTATTAAAGCGTGGATGTTCTAAAGGGAAGGCCTATTAAAGGGTGCATGTTCTAAAGAGCAGGGAGCATGTTCTAAAGGGAGGGCCTATTAAAGGGTGCATGTTCTAAAGGGAAGGCCTATTAAAGCGTGCATGTTATAAAGGGAAGGCCTATTAAAGGGAGCATGTTCTAAAGGGAAGGCCTATTAAAGGGAGCATGTTCTAAAGGGAAGGGTGCATGTTCTAAAGAGCAGGGTGCATGTTCTAAAGGGAAGGCCTATTAAAGGGTGCATGTTCTAAAGGGAAGGGTGCATGTTCTAAAGAGCAGGGTGCATGTTCTAAAGGGAAGGCCTATTAAAGGGTGCATGTTCTAAAGAGAAGGGTGCATGTTCTAAAGAGCAGGGTGCATGTTCTAAAGGGAAGGCCTATTAAAGGGTGCATGTTCTAAAGAGAAGGCCTATTTAGCTGCAGTGCCGCGTGAGAGCCCTATTGAAGGGTGCGTGTTCTAAAGGGAAGGCCTATTAAAGGGTGCATGTTCTAAAGAGAAGGCCTATCACAGGGTGCATGTTCTAAAGGGAAGGGTGCATGTTCTATAGAGAAGGCCTATTTAGCTGCAGTGCCGTGTGAGAGCCCTATTGAAGGGTGCGTGTTCTAGAATAATCTCCACAGGACTGTGATGGGGCTCTGACCTTCACCCACACAGAGTTCTCCTCTACTCCAACACTGATTGGTTCCTCTATTCCAACACTGATTGGTTCCTCTATTCCAACAGTCTTTGGCTCCTCTGAGTGTGTGTGTGTGTGTGTGTGTGTGTGTGTGTGTGTGCTTCCTTACCCAGTGCATCCTGTAGGTACTTCTGGCCCACTAGTTTCAGGTACTCCTCGATGGCTTTGGTGGCCAGTGTGTTCTCTCTGAAGATCAGGTGTTCGTTGTCGCCGCACCTGTCCACCTCTGACATCATCAGATCTGTCAGGAAGTCCTGGGAACACAAACAGGAAGTGAGCCAAACAGAATTAGAAAGGAGCAAGTCCAGCGAGCAGTGAGCAAGATCAGAGTCAGACTACACTTCCCATAACCCCACACTTTCATCTAGTCCAGTGAGCAGTGAGCAATATCAGACTACACTTCCCATAACCCCACACTTTCATCTAGTCCGGTGAGCAAGATCAGAGTCAGACTACACTTCCCATAACCCCACACTTTCATCTAGTCCAGTGAGCAAGATCAGAGTCAGACTACACTTCCCATAACCCCACACCTTCATCTAGTCCAGTGAGCAGTGAGCAAGATCAGACTACACTTCCCATAACCCCACACTTTCATCTAGTCCAGTGAGCAGTGAGCAATATCAGACTACACTTCCCATAACCCCACACCTTCATCTAGTCCAGTGAGCAGTGAGCAAGATCAGACTACACTTCCCATAACCCCACACTTTCATCTAGTCCAGTGAGCAGTGAGCAATATCAGACTACACTTCCCATAACCCCACACCTTCATCTAGTCCAGTGAGCAGTGAGCAATATCAGACTACACTTCCCATAACCCCACACTTTCATCTAGTCGTGAGCAGTGAGCAATATCAGACTACACTTCCCATAACCCCACACCTTCATCTAGTCGTGAGCAGTGAGCAATATCAGACTACACTTCCCATAACCCCACACTTTCATCTAGTCCAGTGAGCAGTGAGCAATATCAGACTACACTTCCCATAACCCCACACCTTCATCTAGTCGTGAGCAGTGAGCAATATCAGACTACACTTCCCATAACCCCACACCTTCATCTAGTCCAGTGAGCAGTGAGCAATATCAGACTACACTTCCCATAACCCCACACTTTCATCTAGTCGTGAGCAGTGAGCAATATCAGACTACACTTCCCATAACCCCACACTTTCATCTAGTCCAGTGAGCAGTGAGCAATATCAGACTACACTTCCCATAACCCCACACCTTCATCTAGTCGTGAGCAGTGAGCAAGATCAGGCTACTAAAGAGAGAGAAAGACAGAGTGAGAGAGAAGGAGAGAGATCCATTCAGGCATATGGATTAGAAGATAATGGCTGAGACTCTGTATGCGCTGATGACAATGATACACACACACACACACACACACACACACACAAACAAACAAAGTAACCACGACACATGCTCATACGCTCCCACAAACACATACCAATCATTACGCTTGCTTGCACACCCACACACACGCACACACACACACACGCACATACACACACACACGCACACACACGCACACGCACACACACACAGTGCCCCCCGCTAAGACTACGGCACACTGCGCGGCTGTAATCAATTCTGCTGATTATGACGACTGTTGTGTTCTGAGATGACAGCAGCAGATCCGCTAACAGCCTCAGTGTGTGTCTGTGTGTGTGTGTGTGTGTGTGTGTGTGTGTGTGTGTGTGTGTGTGTGTTCTGAGATGACAGCAACAGCATCAGTGTGTGTCTGGCTGATCGCCCAGCCGTGACTCGCCCGGTTGTCATGGACACACCTTTACACCCCAGCAGTGATGCTGTGGCTGTAACCATGGTGACACCCCTACCACCCTCACCCATAACCCACCTCATCTACTGTAACCATGGTGACACCTCTACCACCCTCACCCATAACCCACCTCATCTACTGTAACCATGGTGACACCCCTACCACCCTCACCCATAACCCACCTCATCTACTGTAACCATGGTGACATCTCTACCACCCTCACCCATAACCCACCTCATCTACTGTAACCATGGTGACACCTCTACCACCCTCACCCATAACCCACCTCATCTACTGTAACCATGGCGACACCCCCCCTACCACCCTCACCCATAACCCACCTCATCTACTGTAACCATGGCGACACCCCCCCTACCACCCTCACCCATAACCCACCTCATGCCAGCTGGCGTGCAGACAGAGGGGAAGGCAGATGATGAATGAGTAAATAAGATTAATAAACAAAAACAGTAAACAGTGATAAACAAACAAACAAAAACAGTAAACATTAGCAGAATCAGCGGCGAGGTCAGGGGTCAACAGTAGCCCCCAGATTAATCTGGATGTCTGATTGGATTAGAAAATCCCCACTGTTACAGGATTAAACCGCAAAAATGAAATGACAGAGGGGTGCCATACACACACAGACACACACACACGTACGCACACACACGCACACACACACATGCACGCACACACACACACACCCACACACACACACACACAGACACACACACACACACACACACACACACACACTCTCCAGGCTGAAATTTCCCAGCTCTCTGTTGTGTTCCCTCATCCGCTGCCCTGCAGATGTAGGCGTGTGTGAGTGTGTATGTGTGTGTATAGTGTGAGTGAGTGTGTGTGTGTGTGTGTGTGAGCGCATGAGTGCCAGCCGAAGATTTCAGCTAATGTATTACTGGGGAGCAGAGGCCCATTGGGGCATGACCCCTCCCCCTTCTCACCCCCCCCCCACACACACACACACACACACACACACTCTCAGATCAGATCAGCTCAGGGCAAACACACTCCAGCATCACAATTCTCCACCCCAGCATCACCGCTATACAGCACTATAAATTAGGCTAATGCTCATCTCTACTCATTGGAGTCACTTCCAAATGTGCTGTTTGTCGACGCCAAGTCCAGACTGCCACATAAGCACACACACACACACACACACACACACACACACACACACACACACACACACACACACACACACACACAAGCCCTGTCTCTCTCTCTCTCTCTCTCTCTCTCTCTCTCTCTCTCTCTCTCTCTATCTCACACACACATGCCCTCTCTCTCTCTCTCACACACACACACACTCTGTCTCTCTCTCTCTCTTTCTCTCTCACACACACAGACACACCCTCTCACACACATACACACACTTGCACTCTCTAAACAACTTCAAAACGACTTCCCATTTATGTCAACTATTTGAAACAAGACCCCTGAGCAACATAATGGCTGTAATTATCTAACGTCCCGGACTCAAAACACCAAACTAATGCTGTCAATCAACACGGAATTACTTTGTCACACACATTCACTCTCGCACACAAACACACACACATTCACTCTCGCACACAAACACACACACATTCACTCTCGCACACAAACACACACACATTCACTCTCGCACACAAACACACACATTCGAAACCAGGACAGGCAGTCTCAGAATTTACTGCCTAAAGATCAATATTATTACCCCTCAACTACACACGTCTGCCTATAGATCCATATTATAACCCCTCAAATACACACGTCTGCCTATAGATCAATATTATTACCCCTCAACTACACACTTCTGCCTATAGATCCATATTATAACCCCTCAAATACACACGTCTGCCTATAGATCAATATTATTACCCCTCAACTACACACTTCTGCCTATAGATCCATATCATTACCCCTCAACTACACACGTCTGCCTATAGATCCATATCATTACCCCTCAAATACACACGTCTGCCTATAGATCCATATTATTACCCCTCAAATACACACGTCTGCCTATAGATCAGCTCTCTATCAGATCTACCATCTTACTACTGTGATGAGGCATGCATGTATGTATGTATGAGGGATGTATGTATGGATGAGGGATGTATGTATGGATGAGGCATGTATGTATGGATGTATGTATGTATGTATGGATGAGGGATGTATGTATGTATGGATGAGGGATGTACAGTATGTATGTATGGATGAGGGATGTATGGATGGATGAGGGATGTATGTATGTATGGATGGATGTATGTATGGATGAGGCATGTATGTATGGATGTATGTATGTATGTATGGATGAGGGATGTATGTATGTATGTATGTATGGATGTATGTATGTATGGATGGATGAGGGATGCATGGATGTATGGATGGATGAGGGATGTATGTATGTATGGATGAGGGATGTATGTATGGATGGATATATGTATGTATGTATGGATGAGGGATGTATGTATGTATGGATGGATGAGGGATGTATGTATGTATGGATGAGGGATGTATGTATGGATGGATATATGTATGTATGTATGGATGAGGGATGTATGTATGTATGGATGGATGAGGGATGTATGGATGAGGGATGTATGTATGTATGGATGAGGGATGCATGGATGTATGTATGTATGGATGGATGAGGGATGTATGTATGGATGAGGGATGTATGGATGTATGTATGGATGAGGGATGTACAGTATGTATGGATGAGGGATGTATGGATGTAGTATTCAGGAATGGAAATGTTTCTACTGCTTACTGTACATTCCATTTATCCTACTTTTTATGTTTTTATTATTCTATCTCTGTGGTTTAGTCTACAGATACAGTTGCTACCAGCAGTATTGAGCGCATAAACTCCTCAGGCCTCCTGGGTAATGGGACAGGACGGGTATGGATCTGGCCCTCGTTAGGGCTGCAATCTCGTTAAAACCTGTTGTCTCGTTAAGACTTGCCCTCATTAAGGCCTGTCATACATGAGGACCGGATCATGAAAACTTAATTGCCAAGTCAAAGGAACAGGAACACACATGCACGCATGCGCACACATACACTTGTTTTCCTACTGTCCATATGAATGTCCCAACAGGATGTGATCTTGTGTGTGAATGACCCAGAAGATGACCTTGTGTGTGAGAGCTGTCCCACAGACCTTGACATGTGCGTACGTGTGTGTGTGTGTGTGTGTGTGTGTGCGTGTGTGTCTCCCTAGAGTATTTGTGTGAAGCAAATGAATGGGAGCTAATTATGTCAGAGGCCATGGGGGCATGAATACTAAACACACACCTATGACTCTACACATACACACACACACACTGCACACACACTGCACATACATACACACACACGTACTGCACACACATACACTGCAGACACACACACACACACACACACACACACTGCAGATACACACACACACACACACACACACACACACCCGTGTCCCATTCATCAAAGGGGGTCCAGGCTACTCATTCCCAGCGCAGCATATGGGCTGAGCCACTGGGCGATCAATACTGGCTTGTTCTCACAGCGCAGGGTCACATGTGCCGCTGTAAGGCCTCGCATTGATCCAGAGCGGCCCACCTTATCTTACCGTTCTCTCTTTCCCGTAAATAACCAAGGGTGTGTGTGTGTGTGTGCGTCTTTACCGTATATAACCAAGGGTGTGTGTGTGTGCGTCTTTACCGTTCTCTCTTTACCATATACAACCAAGGGTGTGTGTGTGTGTGCATCTCCATCGTCCTCTGCCTGTGGTCTGCAACAGTATCTCTGCACGGTGTAGCTGTGGCCTGCTCTGTCTGCACGGTGTAGCTGTCGCTGTATATTGCCGCTGTATATTAGCAGAGCATAGTAGCGCAGTATATTAGCGCTGTATATCAATGCTGTATATTAATGCTGTTTATTAGCGTTGTATATTAGTGTTGTATATTAGTGCTGTATATTAGCGCTTTATTAGCGCTGTATATTAGCACAGTATATTAGCATTGCCTATTAGAATTGTATATTAGCACTGTATATTAGCGCTGTACTGTATATTAGCGCAGTATATTAGCGCTGTATATTAGCACTGTATATTAGCGCTGTATATTAGCACTGTATATTAGCGTTGTATATTAGCGCAGTATATTAGCGCAGAATATTAACGCTGTACTGTATATTAGCACTGTATATTAGCGCTGTATATTAGCGCTGTACTGTATACTAGCACAGTATATTAGCGCTGTATATTAGCGTTGTACTGTATATTAGCGCAGTATATTAGCGCTGTACTGTATATTAGCGCTGTACTGTATACTAGCACAGTATATTAGCGCTGTATATCAGCGCAGTATATTAGCGTTGTACTGTATATTAGCGCAGTATATTAGCGCTGTACTGTATACTAGCACAGTATATTAGCGCTGTACTGTATACTAGCACAGTATATTAGCGCTGTATATCACGCTGCATATTCCATCTCCCCGAGCAGTGTTCCTCTGTGCCAAAGTCAGTCCAGTCAATCTGAATCTCGTCTCCTCTCCAACACTTCAAGCCTTCATCTGAGAGCATTGATGTGATTCTACTTAATTAGGCCCAGCCAACCCGAAATGCCTACTGATGAGCCTTACACACACACACGCACGCACACACACATACAAGCACACGCACACACACACACACACACGTGCCTACTGATGAGCGCAGAGCGCCTAACCCACCCCCAATGTGCAAGGAGAAACCTATACACATACACATCTAGACAGCACACACACACACACACACACACACACACACACACACACACACACACACACGGCCCGTGTCTCTTATGAGAGTGTGAGTGCCACAGAGCATTGACCAACCTGACCAGAGCACAAATTTCTGGCTACATCAGCAATGCTATACTCTCTCTCTGTTTTATACCCTCTCTCTCTCTCTCTCTCTCTCTCTCTCTCTCTACCTCACACACACACACACACACACACACACACTTGGGCGCGCACAACATCCAACTGCCCCTACAAAGTGTCCGTGTGAGCAGAGCAGCTTGCCTTAAGTGGACAGCAGTTTCCACCATTTCAGAAATCACAACTCAGGCTGTCCTCCCCAGTGCTGCCCTCGTCCCCAGTTAATTATTCTCTGGGCTGGAGGGAGAGGAGAGGTCAGCAGAGAAGACTCAAAACAAATTCATTACAGCAGGGACAAGGCTATCTTCTCCAGCTCATCTGTGTGTGTGTGTGTGTGTGTGTGTGTGTGTGTGTGTGTGTGTGTGAGAGAGAGAGAGAGAGAGAGAGAGAATGCTATCTTAACCAGCTCATCTGCAGAGCTAAGCTCTGTCGTAAGGACTCTGCTGCAAGCACGTCAATAGAGCTACTTGTGTTAGCGTTAGCATCCACTGGGGTCCTCCCTATCTATGTTCCCCGGGATCCTATGTTCCCCGTTTTCCCCCAAAAGGGTCCAATGCTCCCCGGTCGCAAATCATATTTGTTTGGGAAAAGCGGTCCCATCATCTCCCATACAAAGTGGGGAACATATAACATGGGTACTCCCATCAACTAGGCCATCCCATCCAGTTCATCTGCAGATCTAAGATCAAAACAACTCGGCTGTCCACAGACACTTCACTGCAGAGAGTGTGCACTCACCTGCAACTAGCCTACCTCATCACATGCCAGGAGAGTGATGCTTTCTTACCACCTGGAAAACCTTTAGCAGTGCTTTCTATGTATACTGTATATATCATCAAGCTTTGGTTAAAAAGTGCCAGCCAAATGTAATGTAATGTAAACGCTTGCAAGTGATATAAAGTGGGCAGGACTGGCGAACCTTGTGATTTAATTGACATGTAAGAAATAGCAGCAATTAGACTACATCTTGTAGAGCTAACTTGTAGAGCTAGTCACAGAATAGTTTGCTAGCAATGATTAGGCTGAATATCTTCCATATCATTTTTAGCTTGTTTCTTCAACTGAACTGCTACTGCAGGTTTGTTAGCTACTGTACCTCTTCCATACCATCAGTAGAGCTAGTTTCTTCACAGACTGGACTGGTTACCTCATTAAGCTGATGGGCACAGCTAAGGCTATCAGTGTCTGTTACATCAGAGCACTTGCCGGTAAAGCTAGGCTCGTTACCAGTGGCTACCTCGTCCAGGTCATTTGTAGAGCTAGTTTCTTCATTGCCTGGACTGGTTACCTCATCAAGATAATTAGCACTGCTAGGCCGGCTAGCTACTGCCCGGCTAGTACCTGATCAAGCTCAACTGTAATGTAGCGCTAGGCTAGTCAGGCTAGCTGCTACCCGGCTAGTACCTCTTCAAGCTCAACTGTAATGTAGCGCTAGGCTAGCCAGGCTAGCTGCTACCTGGCTAGTACCTAATCAAGCTCAAATGTAATGTAGCGCTAGGCTAGCCAGGCTCTTTGTCAGTGAGACATGAACACACAGCCCCCTGCTAGTGTGCAGGGTAATGAGATCTCTGCCCAATGGGTGTGTGTGTGTGTGTGTGTGTGTGCGTGTGTGTGTGTGTGTGTGTGGGTCATCCATCACTCCACCACAGAGGGTGTCCAGAGCACAGGCAGGCGATCAGCACTTTCTCCGCTGTTCACTCACTCACTGCTCGCTCGCTGAGGGAGATTACATCAGATTACGACCACGCTGCCTCCTACGCCCTGCCGCCAGACAATACCTCAGCCACATCAGAGCAGCACACTACACACACACACACACACACACTCACACACACACACACACACACACACACACACACACCTCAGCCACATCAGAGCAGCACACTACACACACACACACACACACACCTCAGCTATATCAGAGCAGCAGACTACACACTCACACACACACACCTCAGACACATCAGAGCAGCAGAGGCGCAGACTACACCAATAGCAGCCAGACAGACAAGAGTGGCGGAGTACACACACACACACACACACACACACACACACACACACACACACACACACACTACACATGATGGATGAGACACGCTGAACGGAACAGCAGTTTCTTTTGAGAGGAGGGGTGGCATCTGATTTTGAGGTGATTAATAGGGAACACTCCCTCCCACACACACACACACAACCCATTCATTCTTGCACACACCCCACCTTCATCTTGTGTCATTCACGGTTGAGTTGAGCTAACAAGAGCAATCACACACACACACACACACACACACACACTCACTCAGACAGAGGGATGGGCACACATACATAGTTCTTACATCTGCGCTCCAACACACTCACACACTTAGCTCAGTGAGCCAAAACACATGCGCGCACACACACACACACACACACACACACACACACACACACACACACACACACACACACACACACACACACACACACACACACACACACACACACACACACACACACACACACACACACACACCCTGCTATTGTACTGTTCTATTGATTAGCAGCCGGCATTAGCTCTGTTTAAAAGAGCTCCCAATAATCTCCTTTCCCCCTGAACAGCCCTGACTCAGAAAGGCTCTCCTTACAGGCTTTCTGTCTTTCCACTGCACCAGCCTCAGCTCCTCACGCCTTACGCAACGAACCAGAGAACCAGAGAGAGAAAGAGAGAAAGAGAGAGAGAAAGAGAGAGAATGAGAGTACCGGGAGAGAGGAAGAGAGAGAAAGAGAAGCAGAGAGAGAGAAAGCGAGAGAATGAGAGTACCGGGAGAGAGGAGGAGGAGATGACAAATTGTGCCAGGCTTTTAGCTCCCTTCTCAAATGTGGATCGGACGAGACTGTCAAAATTCAGCACCATCATTACATTCACATCACATTCCACATCTCTTAATTTCGTTAATATCATAACTTTAATGGACATTCTGTATCTAGTATCGCGCACAGAGCTGTTTTTAAGTCCAAGTAGGCTATTCCAAGTAGGCTATTTCATTTGTTTACTTGCTGATACTGATATTTTACATGATAATTATCAGGCTAGCATAAAAATGCAACGAATTGAAACATATGTTTTTTCACACAATGAGCCTAAAAATAAACAGTGATTCATCACAATAGTGAATATCACGTAAACTATGTAATAGCAGGCTATTTCTAGCCGAAATGTCTCCACTTTAAATACAGCACAGCTTGCACTGGGCCCCCACGAGAGACAATAAAGCTGACCGCTAACCATGCTGCGCTGTCTGTGACGTGGCTGCTTGCCTATAACTGCTACAATGACTTATGTTTGTGTGTGCTGAAGATGCTGAGCTATACCATACGATACTAATATTCCCGTTGTTTGCTGTTCACTGTCTCCTCTGCAGCATCACAGTAAGAGGCTCTGCTGAAACAGGAAGCAAGTTGCTGCGGAACAAGATGCAGTTCCATCACTGACCCCTTTAGTGTGCTCACCACCTGCCTCTACCCCGGGGGCAACACCACCAAGACTACCACAGCCCTTCTACCCCGGGGGCAACACCACCTAGACACAGCCCTTCTACCCAGGGGGCAACACCACCAAGACTACCACAGCCCTTCTACCCCGGGGGCAAAACCACCAAGACTACCACAGCCCTTCTACCCCGGGGGCAAAACCACCAAGACTACCACAACCCTTCTACCCCGGGGGTAAAACCACCAAGACTACCACAGCCCTTCTACCCTGGGGGCAACACCACCAAGACTACCACAGCCCTCCTACCCTGGGGGTAAAACCACCAAGACTACCACAGCCCTTCTACCCCGGCGGCAACACCACCAAGACTACCACAGCCCTTCTACCCCGGGGGGGCAACACCACCAAGACTACCACAGCCCTTCTACCCCGGGGGAAACACCACCAAGACTACCACAGCCCTTCTACCCCGAGGGCAACACCACCTAGACATAGCCCTTCTACCCCGGGGGCAAAACCACCTAGACTACCACAGCCCTTCTACCCCGGGGGCAACACCACCTAGACATAGCCCTTCTACCCCGGGGGCAAAACCACCTAGACTACCACAGCCCTTCTACCCCGGGGGCAACACCACCTAGACATAGCCCTTCTACCCCGGGGGCAACACCACCTAGACATAGCCCTTCTACCCCGGGGGCAACACCACCTAGACATAGCCCTTCTACCCCGGGGGCAACACCACCTAGACATAGCCCTTGTAGGCTGGAAACATCAACCAGTCTTCCCCCAGAAGGGGCTGGCTGCATAACATTTACTCCACCTCCTCAACCCAGTTCAGCGTTTCCACTCTGCAGGTGTACACACACACACACACATCACACACACACTCACACACACACACACACACACACACACACACACACACACACACAGCTCTCACCTTGGCCTTGCCGGTGCTCTGCAGGATGTGCACGAGGGCGCACGCCAGATGACACACACACACACACACACACACACACACACACACACACACACACACACAGCTCTCACCTTGGCCTTGCCGGTGCTCTGCAGGATGTGCACGAGGGCGCAGGCCATCTCCTCCTTGTTCTTGACGCTGAGGGCGGGCTCCAGCACGGAGCACAGCAGCAGGTAGTTGTTGGTGATGTACTCGGCGAACTCCTTGTACTGCTCCATGGGCAGGATGCACATGCTCTGGTGGCGCGACTTCATGCGGATCATGGGGCCCGGCGCCTTGCCCTTGTTGGGGTTCGGGGTGCTGACGGTGTACCACTTCTCCATGAACTGCCGGCCCGTGACGGCGCCGATGGGGATGTTGACCAGGCCGACGTAGTTGTTCTTGTCCTTCTTCTTCTTCTTGTCCGTCTCCTTGTACAGGTGCACCGTGATGCTCTTGACCGCGGGCAGGTTGTTGAACTCAAAGTGCTCCCCCCAGAAGACATTGTCTGTTTTGAGTTTGCAGGTAGTCCGCGCGTAAAGTGTGTCGTCCAGACAGAGCTCGCAGAAGTACTTTTTTTTAGCCGGGAGGTCCTTCGCTTCAATAATCCACAATTTTAGCAGGTTCTCCACACGACGACTGTTATCCTGTGAAAAAATATACCATCCACACATGATAACCACATCATCAGCATACACTGTACCATTTAAACATGATAACCACATCATCAGCATACACTGTACCATCCACACATTATAACCACATCATCAGCATATAGGATTCACGGTTCAAAAAGTTTTATTGTCCAACATGTTGCCATGTTAGAAATGTTTCTTTCAAGTCATTGTCCTAATTATGTGTGCGTGATGTTCGTGTGAGATGTATGTTTTGTGTGTGTATTGCCTTGGGTATAGTGTAGTGATGTACACATTATTACTACATCATCAACATACACCATCAACACAGGGTGTACCGGGGCTAAGAGATTACATTTTATAAATATTGGTCAAAACTAAGCCCTTCTGTGTACACATGTGTGTGTGTGTGTGTCCTTCTGTGTACACATGTGTGTGTGTGTCTGTGTGTGTGTGTGTATGTAAAAGGCAAAAGGTAAAAATGATGCGATAACAATACACATGACGGTTTGAGTAATAGCTGTAGTCTGTACATTACTCCGTCGCTATGGAAACGAAGTAAAAGCTTGACCTTGTTGGGATGCACGGGGCCTCGTAAGTTCTCCATGCTGGTGTGTGTGTGTGTGTGTGTGTGTGTGTGTATGTGTGTGTGTGTGTGCTTTACCTTGTTGGGATGCACGGCGCGGCGTAAGTTCTCCATCCATTTGTCCCTCTCTGCGGCGGAGCGGCAGGAGAAGCACTTGCTTCCTGTGGACGTGGTCACCTGGAACAACCAGCACACCCACGCGTCAGAGCAGCAGACACACACCACAGCATCTCGTCCTCCATGTTGATGTGTGTGTGTGTGTGTGTGTGTGTGTGTGTGTCAGAGGAGCGGACACACACCACAGCATCTCCTCACCTGCTTCAGCTGATCAACACGTTCCTAACTGCTCCTGCCTTAGACAGGTCATTTGCTCAACTTTTTGGGCCTAGTTTTCTGTCAAAGTTTTCTCAATGGATTCCTGGTCAGAACCCCTATTGAAACAGATTAAGACTTGGGGCATGTTAAATTTTGTCCAAAAATTCAAGATGGCCGCCGTATGGGCAATTCCATATCAGTTGGAACAGGTCCGACACCATGGTCCTCAGTTTTTCCTGATTTTTGGTCAAAATGTTCCTCCGTGTCTCATTAGAGGAAAACCAAAATTTTAGCTTGGTATCTTGTTTAGTTTCTGAGATATGGCTCTTCAAAAGTGGATAGACGTGTCCTAAAAAAAGGCTGAAAATGCCTGTATTTAATGAGCACCACTTTTTTTTAAACCCCTCTCCTGTCTTAAGCCTACCATATTATTTTCTAAAAATTTGAACACTGGGGCAGTACCCTGTTTAGTTGTCCAATATCACAAAGGAATTATAGTCCTTCCCACCATTGAAGACTTATTCATCGAAACAAACCCATATTTTTTTTAAAGCAATGAAAAACAAAAAAAACTGTTTTTGTTCTCTTATGGTCATGAATGGATAGCACTCACATTTTTAAAACTTTACATATATATAGTCCATGAGTAAGAGAACATGTTAAAAAAAAATTGAGATGGTAAGTTTTCGTATTTCGAGGCTATGAGCCTTCAAAGATGGCCAAAATTGTGTTTTTTCCTAAAAATGCCAATTTCATTGCCTTTTTTCAAGGACAAGATGAAATGCAAATCCAACAGTTCTTTTCTCCTGCAATAGTATGCCACTTCGTAGATCATGTGAATGTGGTAGATCCGACCTGTCCATTTTAATATCCCCTCAGTACATGTCTGAAGTTAGAAAAAATGAAAAATTGTCTTGGCTGAAGGAGGTGTTGGTTTGATTTTTATGAACCTCCTAGAAGGACATTATGGGGTTTAACCCCATTTTTTATGTTTGAGGGATCAGATTGCCATCCTGTAAACAGGATAAAAATGTTATATCCCATTTTTACTCTTTATTGATCCCTTAGAATATGTCCAAAAGTTGTCAAAAATGAAAAAGGCGACTAAATTGAGGGGCCAAGTGGATCAAGTCACACAAAGCTAAAAATTTAATATAAGACAGATGAGATACTGAGGGAGAACACTGTGAAATGTAAAACCCGTTACGATGGCCTTTGAACCCACTGTGTCCCTAACTGAGGTTAAGGGCTAAAAACCACCAACCACCGATCCGGTGGTCTCCAACTTTTTCATATCTCTTGATAGAAAATGTATAGAGACTTAAAACTCATATATGTTGTTCATCTCTTCAAAGTGGTTTTTGAGACCATCCATGACTTCCTGTGATAACCGGAAGTTGGTTTAAAACAGGAAGTAAACTTTAAAAAGGCTGTATCTCTGGGGAAAAAAAAACAAAAAGCTGTTGGGGCCAAAGTGTTGAGGCCAAAATCATGGTTTGAGAGATTGTGTAGGAGTATGTTTCAGACCATTTGGAGTTGAGTGGTACCCACTTTGTATGACATACTGTAAAAAAAAATCGCCCTTAGGGTTTAACTTGACCAAAAAGTGTAGGCCTCAACAGCTTTTTTGGGTTTTTTTCCCAGAGATACAGCCTTTTTAAAGTGTACTTCCTGTTTTAAACCAACTTCCGGTTATCACAGGAAGTTATGGATGGTCTCAAAAAGCCGCTTTGAAGAGACGAACAACATGTATGAGTTTCAAGTCTCAAATTTTTATCAAGAGATATGAAAAAGTTGGAGACCACCGGATCGGTGGTTGGTGGTTTTTAGCCCTTAACCTCAGTTAACACAGTGGGTTCAAAGGCCATCGTAACAGGGGTTATACATTTCACAGTGTTCTCCCTCAGTATCTCATCTGTCTTATATTAAATGTTTAGCCTTGTGTGACTTGATCCACTTGGCCAATTTAGTCGCCTTTTTCATTTTTGACAACTTTTGGACATATTCTAAGGGGTCAATAAAGAGTAAAAATGGGATATAACATTTTTATCCTGTTTATAGGATGGCATTCCGATCCCTCAAACAGAAAAAAATGGGTTTAAACCCCATATTGTCCTTCTAGGAGGTTCATAAAAATCAAACCAACACCTCCTTCAGCCAAGACAATTTTTCATTTTTTCTAACTTCAGACATGTACTGAGGGGATATTAAAATGGACAAGTCGGATCTACCACATTCACATGGTCTATAAAGTGGCATACTATTGCAGGAGAAAATAACTGTTGGATTTGCATTTCATCTTGTCCTTGAAAAAAGGCAATGAAATTGGCATTTTTAGGAAAAAACACCATTTTGGCCATCTTTGAAGGCCCATAGCCTCGAAATACGAAAACTTACCATCTCAATTTTTTTTCAACATGTTCTCTTACTCATGGACTATATATATGTAAAGTTTTAAAAATGTGAGTGCTATCCATTCATGACCATAAGAGAACAAAAACAGTTTTTTTGTTTTTCATTGCTTTAAAAAATATATGGGTTTGTTTCGATGAATAAGTCTTCAATGGTGGGAAGGACTATAATTCCTTTGTGATATTGGACAACTAAACAGGGTACTGCCCCAGTGTTCAAATTTTTAGAAAATAATATGGTAGGCTTAAGACAGGAGAGGGGTTTAAAAAAAGTGGTGCTCATTAAATACAGGCATTTTCAGCCTTTTTTTAGGACACGTCTATCCACATTTGAAGAGCCATATCTCAGAAACTAAACAAGATACCAAGCTAAAATTTTGGTTTTCCTCTAATGAGACATGGAGAAACATTTTGACCAAAAATCAGGAAAAACTGAGGACCATGGTGTTGGACCTGTTCCAACTGATATGGAATTGCCCATACGGCGGCCATCTTGAATTTTTGGACAAAATTTAACATGCCCCAAGTCTTAATCTGTTTCAATAGGGGTTCTGACCAGGAATCCATTGAGAAAACTTTGACAGAAAACTAGGCCCAAAAAGTTGAGCAAATGACCTGTCTACCTTGATGAGCACCTCCTCCTCCATGCTGTGTGTGCGTGTGTGTGTGTGTGTGTGTGTGTGTGTCAGAGGAGGGGTCACACACCACAGCATCTCCTCAGCTGCTTCAGCTGATCAACATGTTCCTAACTGCTCCTGCCTTGATCAGCACCTCCTCCTCCATGCTGATGTGTGTGTGTGTGTGTGTGTGTGTGTGTGTGTACCTCAAAGCAGTAGTCCTGTCCCAGGATGCTGCTGTGCACAGGCTTGATGAGCACCTCGTCCTCCATGCTGATGTGTGTGTGATGTGTGTGTGTGTGTGTGTGTGTGTGTGCGTGTGTGTGTGTGTGTGTGTGTGTGTGTGTGTACCTCAAAGCAGTAGTCCTGTCCCAGGATGCTGCTGTGCACAGGTTTGATGAGCACCTCGTCCTCCATGCTGAGGTCCAGAGCTTCGACTGCACTACTGGGGCTCAGTAACGACTCGTGGGAGCGAGACTCCTTCAACCTCGGCATCAGATGGGATCTGCACACACACACACACACACACAAGCACAGAGTAAGAGAGATTGAGTGAGAGGCTCATTAAACCTTGGCATCAGATTATTCGCACACGCACACACACACACACGCACACACTCAGATAAATCAAAAGAGAGCGCATCGGTGAGAGACACCTTCAGATTGGATGGTATAGGAGGAAGAGAGAGAGAGACATATAGATGGTATAGGAGGAAGAGAGAGAGAGACATATAGATGGTATAGGAGGAAGAGAGAGAGAGACATATAGATGGTATAGGAGGAAGAGAGAGAGAGACATATAGATGGTATAGGAGGAAGAGAGAGAGACATATAGATGGTATAGGAGGAAGAGAGAGAGAGACATATAGATGGTATAGGAGGAAGAGAGAGAGAGACATATAGAAGGTATAGGAGGAAGAGAGAGAGACATATAGATGGTATAGGAGAGAGAGAGAGAGACATAGATGGTATAGGAGAGAGAGACATATAGATGGTATAGGAGAGAGAGAGACATATAGATTAGAGATGCACCGATCGATCGGCCGCCGATTGGAATCGGCCGATTTTCACGTGATCGGCCACGACCGGCGACCGGCCGGTCAGTCTGAGACATGCCGATTTTATGCCGGTCAAATGCACTCGCACGAACTTGTAACAACATCACACTCACACAGCTGAGTTTGCAAAGTTTGATGAAGCTAGGCCAACAGTCAGGGCTGGATAAAGCGCTAATACTGAGTTTTTCTATGCAGCGAACGCTGTGCTTTGCCATATGCGTGGAATTTACTATACTAAGCTGTCACTTCAGGTTACAGCGCTCATCAAAGCCCGTCCTTGCCGCTAATTGCGTGCCCACAGCTGAACCACAAGCGCTATCAATAAGCAGCGACATAGCACGGCAGGAATAAACATAGTTTTGCTTCGGTTTGCCAACTTATCATGTATTCTTTCACACTACTACAACAACTAAGTCCGATTTACACATTTAGAGGTTTATTTCATTACCTTTTGTCTGATCACGCCTGTATATTTCTTCTAAATTCGCCAAAAGTTAGCATTCTAACGTGTCATAAACTACCGCGACCGTGATACAAAACATATCATGCGTGGTGTCGTTGGAAAGCTCCTGCATGACGTTATGCCATCCAAATATGGACACTTCCTTAGTATCCGCAAGCAATCGCGAAAGTTCAAAGAAGAGTGTGGACTGAGATTGTAAGTCATTTGCTGTGTTTCAAGGCTTCTCAAAATTATTTTTTTTTGCTTTCATTTTCCAACATCTCAGCCTATAGCACTAACTTCAGTTATCAGTATTCTGGAGATATTTACAGTTGGATATTGCATATGGATGTGAGAAGAAAAGAAATAGTGTTCCTAGTGCATTTCTACATGTGTGAAATGAATGTCCCACACTGGGATTACTGCAGCTGAAGAAGACTTGAAGAAGAATCTGTCTATTCACATTTTTCTACCAGCCATTGATAAGTTGATTACATTTCTAACATGTTGTATTAAAAAAAAATATAGGCTAGAAAATAACTCTTTGTTTGTGCTGTAAAGTGGTTAGAAGAAATTAAATCGGAATCGGCTAAAATCGGTATCGGCCGGTCAAACTCGATGAAAAATCGGAAATCGGAATCGGCCAAAAACTTGCAATCGGTGCATCTCTAATATAGATGGTATAGGAGGAAGAGAGACATATAGATGGTATAGGAGGAAGAGAGAGAGACATATAGATGGTATAGGAGAGAGAGAGAGACATATAGATGGTATAGGAGGAAGAGAGAGAGACATATAGATGGTATAGGAGAGAGAGAGACATATAGATGGTATAGGAGGAAGAGAGAGAGACATATAGATGGTATAGGAGGAAGAGAGAGAGACATATAGATGGTATAGGAGGAAGAGAGAGAGACATATAGATGGTATAGGAGGAAGAGAGAGAGACATATAGATGGTATAGGAGGAAGAGAGAGAGACATATAGATGGTATAGGAGGAAGAGAGACATATAGATGGTATAGGAGGAAGAGAGAGAGAGACATATAGATGGTATAGGAGAGAGAGAGACATATAGATGGTATAGGAGAGAGAGAGACATATAGAGAAACCTTCAGCCTTGATAACAGATGCACACACTCACACATGCACGCAAGCATAACCATGTACACACACACGCACACACCCACACATACACAAACACACACACACACAGCCATAAGCCTGTAACCATGTACACACACATACACACACACACACACACAACCATAAGCAAGAAGGTACATTTCTGGGCCAATGGTACAAGGACCAGCAGGGTCTCCTAGACGGGTGTATGTTTCAGAACGATTCACCTGTCTGTGCCGTATATGTGAAGTGTAGCATGGCTATCTGGAGGCATCCAAATGCAAAAGAATTTATCATAGGACTCTGTGTGTGTGTGTGTGTGTTTGTGTGTGTGTATGTATGTGTGTGTGTGTGTGTGTGTGTGTGTGGTGTGTGTGTGTGTGTGTGTGCTCGTGCATGTGTGTAAGTAATTCAGTGATGATTGATAAAATAAGTGCGTGGGGGTTTGAGTCAGGCAGTGTATAAGACAGCAATAGATGAAATGAATGCAGCAGAAATGTGAGTATGAGGTCCTTTACATGTCCTCAGGAGAGAGTCCTTTTCAGAGGAGTGTTCTTCAGAGTTGCATCCTCCCATTACTCAATAATGACTCTGATGACTCATAATGGGCACGGCTGTTCTAGAACTCCTCCAGGTACCAAGGAAACCAGAGATTCTACAGCGCTGCGCTCTCATTGGTGGAAGACATGACAGCGTGAGTGCAGGACGAGTGACTCAGCTCCTCCCAACGCCCTATCAGCAGCAGCACAACGGCTGAGAAACACCACTAATACATATCTTCACCGACGCTCACCGCTTGTCCTCGAGAGAGGTTTACAGATGTTGCTGTCGGAACTTCACAGATGAGTCAGATGGAGAGAGAGAGAGGGAGGGAGAGAGGGATGGAGAGAGAAGGAGAAAGGGAGAGAGGTAGAGAGGGATGGAGAGAGAA
>NC_085001.1:2105037-2122537 GCF_963854185.1 Sardina pilchardus | reverse complement strand
TGTGTGTGTGTGTGTGTGTGTGTGTGTGTGTGTGAGCAGTTTCATCTGGCTGATGTACTGTATTCCCTTCGACACCAACCATCACCACCACCACCATCACCACCACCATCACCAACACCATCACCAACCATCATCACCAACACCAACCATCACCAATACCAACCATCACCACCACCCACCATCACCAACACCAACCATCACCACCACCACCACCACCATCACCACCACCACCACCACCACCACCACCACCACCATCACCAACACCAACCATCACCACCACCACCACCACCATCACCACCACCACCATCACCACCATCACCACCATCACCACTTACCATCACCATCACCATCACCACCATCACCAACACCCACCATCATTAACACCACCCACCACCACCACCAACTACCATCACCAACATCCACCACCATCACTGTCCCAGATGTAACCTGCCCCAGCCCTGCATCACCTGGTGGGGTTCAGCCCTCATCACCTGGTGGGGTTCAGCCCTGCATCACCTGGTGGGGTTCAGCCCTGCATCACCTGGTGGGGTTCAGCCCTGCATCACCTGGTGGGGTTCAGCCCTGCATCACCTGGTGGGGTTCAGCCCTCAGCACCTGGGACTGGGCTGGTGTGCATGCTATCGCTAATCTGGGGGCTAAAGGGCACAGGTGCCCGGCACAGGTCACACACACACACACATACACATACAGGGGGCAACAGGACTACACCCACACACTCAGCCAGCACACACACACATACAGGGGCCAACAGGGCTACACCCACACGCTCAGTCACCACACACACACGCACGCACACACACACACACACACACACACACACACAGGGGGCAACAGGACTACACCCACAAGCTCAGTCACCACACACACACACACACACACACATACAGGGGGCAACAGGGCTACACCCACACGCTCAGTCACCACACACACACACACACACACACACACAGGGGGCAAAAGGACTACACCCACAAGCTCAGCCAGCACACACACACACACACACAGGGGGCAAAAGGACTACACCCACAAGCTCAGCCAGCACACACACACACACACACACACACACTAACACTACCACTGGCACCAGCCACACTTGCCCAACAACTGACATGACAAGCATTTGATTGAATGTTTTTGTAGGCGCTGGTACCAGCAGCAACATTCAACTTGAGAGAATATTATTTTCAGAAGTGTTTTGCCACCCTGAGGAAGACTTTGTTTACATTTGCTTTATTACATTTCATTTGGAGCTACACATCGTGTGTGCTACTCCCAACATTCAACCTCACAGCTATACGGCCAGAACCCCAGAACCCCAGAACCACAGAACTCAGAGCTATACCACCAGAACCCCAGAACCACGGAATTCATAGCTACACCATCAGAATCACGGAACTCACAGCTACACCATCAGAACCACGGAACTCATAGCTACACCATCAGAATCACGGAACTCACAACTACACTATCAGAACCACGGAACTCACAGCTACACCATCAGAACCACGGAACTGAACTCACAACTACACCATCAGAACCACTAAACCACGGAACTCACAGGTTTGGACAGAGCAGCCTTGAGCGTGTGTGTGCACATCTTTCTTAGACGGCAGCATTCAGTTCACATCCACAAGGTGAAACACACCAACAAACACATCTCGTGTGTGTGTGTGTAGTGTTCTGTGAGGCATTTCTCTCTCTCTCTCTATCTCGCTCGCCCTCTCTCTCTCTCTCTCTCAAACATACACACACACACTAAAAATATCCAAAAGAAACAATCCCCCTCTCTCTCTCACACACACAACAAATATTGAAGAATCGATGACACACTCCTGAGTTACGGAAAAGAGCAGAGGTGTGTGTGTGTGTGTGTGTAGAACAGACTAGATTAGGAGCATGTGCCACCACCTCTTCATCCATGAAGCACTGCATAGACTGAGAACACACACACACCGACACATAAGATCTGCATGTTATACACACACACACACACAACCGCGAACACACTACACACACACACACACACACACACACACACACACACACACTTAAATAGGCTGAACGACACATAATGGCTTAATGCTTTGGTTATCCTTAGCTCTTCAGCACAGCAAAGAGGGGCAGTCTGAAAAGACGAGGAGACAGAAGAGCACTCACACACACACACACACACACACACAAAAGACAGCATCCACCACTGGAGAGGCAGCTCAAAGCGATTGTGCTCCAAAGCACAAACACACACACACACACACACACACACACACACACGCGTACTGTGACCGCCGAGCCGTCCTCAGCTAAGGAGGAGAGGAGGAGAGGAGAGAAAAAAGGAGGAGAGGAGAGAAGAGAGGAGAGGAGGAGGAGAGGAGCTGCCTCAGCCTGGAGCAGGGCTAGCACCAATGCTAACACTGGAGCTAGCGAGACACAGCGCTGCATCTCCCACTGAATCAGTAATGAGGGGCAGCACACACACACACACACACACACACACACACACACACACACACACACACACACACACACACACACACACACACACACACACACACACACGGCACACAACACCACCGCCACAGCAGCTCATGTGATGACACACACACACACACACACACACTCTCTCACACATACACCCTCACACATACAAATACATCCTTTTTTCACTTGAATGCATGGATACACACACAAACACACGCACACACACAAATACACAGAGGTATACGTGCATACACATTCTCCTTTCCTCCACACACACACACACACACACACACACACACACACACGCGCCTACTCACCAGGCATGCTGATGGAGCTCCATAGAGAGCATCCGTGTTGCAGCAGGAGGATGGCGAGAGGCTCCCTCACTCAGCGCTCCATTTTCTGCCTCTGAGTGTGTGAGTGTGTGAGTGTGTGTGTGTGTGTGCGTGTGTGTGTGTGTTGCTGATCCTGCTGCTTGCAGAGGAGGATTTGTGCGCAGCAGTAGCAGCAGCAGCAGCAGCTAACACCCTCTCCTCTCCTCTCTCCTCTCTTCTACTGCCCCCTGCTACAGCACAGCCACACAGCGCACCCCTGTGTGTGTGTGTGTGTGTGTGTGTGTGTGTGTGTGTGTGTGTGTGTGTGACAGTGAGCGAGGGAGAAGGAGGCTGCCCTAGATCCTCCCTCTTTCCCTTTTAAGTGGGCCAATGCTCCCCCGCCTCTCTCTCTCTCTCTCTCTATCTCTCTCTCTCTCTCTCTCTATCTCTCTCCCTCTCTCTCTCTCTCTATCTCTCTCTTTCTCAGTAGCTGGTTGCCGAGCTGCTCATCCCTCAGCATCTTACACCTTCTCTCCCTCCGTCTCTCTCTCTCTCTCTCTCTCTCCCTCTTTTCCCCTTCCCTCGTCCCTCTCTCTCTACCCTTCCCCCTTATGTCCCACCTCCCTCTCTCTCCGACTCCCCCTTTCTATATCCCCCTCTCTCTCTCCCTCCCTCTGACCCCCCTCTCTCCCTCCCTCCCCTTCTATATCCCTCTGCCCCCCCTTTCTCTCTCTCTCTCTCTCTCTCTCTCTCTCTCTCTCTCTCTCTCTCTCTCTCTCTCTCCTCCTCCTTGCTGCTGCTTGGCTGCTGTTTTGTCAGTGTGTGGCGGAAGCATGTGCATCTAGCCCTGCCCCCTTGCCTGCCTGTGTGTGTGTGTGTGTGTGTGTGTGTGTGTGTGTGTGTGTGTGTGTGTGTGTGTGTGTGTGTGTGTTCTTTGTCCTGGGCTCTTTTGTGACCGGCTGGCCCAAGGCCCACAGTGGCACCAGTCTCTCTCTCTCTCTCTCTCTCTCTCTCTCTCACACACACACACACACACACACACACACACACACACACACACACACACACACATGCATGAATATGCAAACAGCTGACATGGAAATGGAGGTGAACACAACAGACCAGCTGAAAACACAAATGACTGCCAACGCTGAATCAGGGCCAGAACAGAGCCACATCAGAGCCACATCAGGGCCAGATCAGAGCCACATCAGGGCCACATCAGAGCCACATCAGGGCCAGAACAGAGCCACATCAGAGCCACATCAGGGCCAGATCAGAGCCACATCAGGGCCACATCAGAGCCACATCAGGGCCAGAACAGAGCCACATCAGGGCCACATCAGGGCCAGAACAGAGCCACATCAGGGCCACATCAGGGCCAGAACAGAGCCACATTAGGGCCACATCAGGGCCACATCAGGGCCAGAGCAGAGCCACATTAGGGCCACATCAGGGCCAGAACAGAGCCACATCAGGGCCAGAACAGAGCCACATCAGGGCCAGAACAGAGCCACATTAGGGCCAGATCCATTGATCATGGATGATTCAAATATATATAAAACCATCCTCCATATAAACTATGTGTTTAACATATTACACAGCTGTTTCAAGATAGATATTAAGTGTGTGTATGTGTATGTGAGTGTGTGTGTTTGTTTCAAGGTTTATAAGGACCGTTTTCAAGACATTTCACAGAGCAATGAGGACCCTCCCGTTTAGGAGGACATTTGGCTGTCCTCGTAAAATAAACCTGTTTAAACGTTTTCTCTGCATGTTTTAATACCTAAAAAGTGGTTTTCTCAAAAGTCTTTTTATACCAAAAACCTGAGATATGTTGTAAATCTGTGTGTCCGCCACTGCCCCCTATCGGCGGTCGCGGTCCCTGCATCACGACACTCAGGCGCGGGAGATTATACACAACCGCGGGAGATTATACACACAACCGCGGGAAAATAGACGCTAATTCAACACTGCGCATGCTCACATTTTGGAGAGAGCTACGTGCCTACGTCTGCCATCAGCTGATTGACTTTCCGTTCCGGAAATGCACATTGTGGAGAGCAGGTAAGAAAATGAACGAAACGTTTTAATAGATTCCAATGACAAGTAGGTATGTTAGTAGTCTAGCCCATACAATATGATTGTGGTAACTTGGTTAAAGGCTGGTTAAATGACATTGAATTACCTAATGTTAAAAAACAAAGACGTACAATTAGCCTAGGCTACAGTGTGATTTAGATATGAGTAGCCTAGCTGGTAGCTAGTTAATTCCATTTATCGATAGCCTACTACACAGCCCAGAGATAGCACCAATATACAGTCATAGACTCTATTCCAAGTTAGACTAAGCGTTTTTATTCCCGGCGATCCTCCCAGAATAAACTATTGGTAGGTAATTTACTTGATAATTTAGGGCTGTCAGCTGGCTGGCCAGGTGCATGCGATTGCCTATGCGACTGCAAGGCGACCGGAGCCTCTGATCTAGGTAGTTCATGATCTACTGTTAGCCGGCTAGGTAGCCTGGATGCCAGTGAGGTGAATATTTTAACTAGCCTACCGAAAACAAGGAGCAAAACACCCATGTTGGCAGGTAAGTTACGATCAGTATTGTTGAAAGATGGTATATCAATGTTATTCCATCTGGAAAACGTGTGTTAAGATTAACTGTATTGTATTCAGAGCAACTAACAAATGAAAACGTAGCCTACATTCAACAGGTCATGTTGGACAAACTAAGCGGTCGTCAAATAACTGCTTTATGAATACATTGGCAAACAGCTGAACACGTCTTTTGTTTTCGTTTGCTTTTCATCAGAAGCATTGGATTTTTACTAATGTCAATTCCGCTAGCAAAATGCATTCAAACGTTGCTCTTTGTGCAAATGTTAGCATTAGTTTGGGCTTCTGGCCAGGGGGGTAGGGGGTTTAAATGGCTTCGTAAGCTTTATGTTCAGCGCATACAAATGTTGACACGTTTTCACAATATATATCGTGTTGGTTAAGCTAATGATTTGCCTCAAATTGTGTCGGCTTCATCCTTTGACAGCGTAGCCTATGTCTTGTTTGTTGTTATTGTTTTTTTTCCGGTCGTGATTCTCTTCATTCGGATCAATGTTTCATAGCCACGTCTTTGGTAATGATAAAGTTAATAGTATGTCTACCAGGGGTCCTTCATTTTGGATTTTGGTTTGAGCTTCAAAACATTGCTTAGCTGGTCAACATGGCTTATGCATTGTCATAGTATCTGAGCATACGGTGGAGGATTAAGTATAGCATGATTACATTAGGGAAATGTTATGTGAATGTTATGAGAGCATAGAACTCAATTGAAACAGTTTGAATATCCCATGGTATTAGAGAGATGAAAACTCAGTAGTCAAGTTGTGTTGTTTACATTGTTGTTCTTCATTTCCTTTAAGTCATGCCACGGATAACTACTCCCCTTCAGGATGCCACTAATCACATCCTTGCAGGAAGAGACAAGAATCCAATTTCAGAAATCAAATATGTTAATCCAGTTAAAGGTGAGTGACTTTGATACACTGTAGGCTAGACTGAGGGCTTACACTAGTCGGGTTATTACCATACTAAGCTAAACTAAACATTAATGGGTGTCTGCTCTTTATTATTTCTACTGCACAAGAGGCGTGATCAATGGGCATCGTTCAAATGACTCTGTATGCTAGTCCTTCAACCAATCAGACCAATGATCTGGTACGTCTGTTGGATAAGCTAGTTTGTGATTGGACCCAAAGGTTGTGGACAGGAAGCATGGGAGATAGATGTGCAGGTTTCCAGCCTGAGCTGTCGGGCGAAATCCAAATTTGCCGGCAGGTCAGGCAGGGTTCAACCAGCCTAAGGTTACACGTCACAGGTTCATTAATTGATATTGTGACCAGTGGTTTTCAGTCTATGACTATTCATTGTACATCAATATAAATGAATAAAGTTGGTAATAGTGTTTCAATAATATTGTAGTCAATAGTGGGATTAATGTGTTATGTAGAACTAAAAAAGCATAGCCTTGTATTGTAGCAATTTATAGGAATAATTAAATTTTCTGTGATTATTTGCAGTGCTGATTTGAATCCAATGGATAGTCTGCTACCCTTGTGTCTCTAATAAGGTTGTGTCTGCAGGTCGTGGTATCTTCACTTAAGCTGTCTTCAATCAAGGAGACTTTGTGTTGGAGTATAGAGGGGAGCTCATTGATGCAGCTGAAGCTGAACATAGGCGTAAACTGTACCACAGTGCATGTTCATTCAATCTTCATGTTTGACTTCACATGGAAGCAGAAGACATGGCGGTAGGTTCAGAATGACTAATATGTTTAGATTTCTATAGTGAGAAGTCAGGATTTCTGAAGTAAAGATCTCATGTTGCAATTAACTGTGCATTGAACAGCTATACTTGTATTGGATGTTGCCATTAGTGTAGTTGCTTACAAATTAAAGTACAGTTAAAATGAATGTGTCTCTATAAGCGTCTGTTTAGTGCATGATGTTTGTACATTTGCAGTATTGATGGAGCACTTGAAGATGGATCATTTGGACGACTGGTAAACGATGAGCACTGGTCACCAAATTCCAGAATGAAGTTTATTGAAGCAGGATGAAAGCCACATCTGTGCCTTTTTGCACTGAAGGAAATTGCGTCCGGAACTGAAATCACCTTTGACTATGGTGGGAAGGAATGTCCCTGGCGCAAAGAGGTGGGTTATTTTGATTTTTTCCTTATGAATTGGTGTCAATTTGTAAACAATATAGTCTATATTTTGACATCTTGATAACAATGAAAGTATCTCTGTCTTAAAAGCCACTGTGTGTTAAGCTGTGTCAGTTTCATGATGCCACTGAAATTACACAATATCCATCACTTGCTAGTGCCAACAATTGTAACCAAAAAATAGAAGTCACTATTGGTGATATTCAGTCTGGTTTTCGGTCAATCTTGTCAGATTTATCTTGAACTTGCATGACTCGCCCAGATGATGCCAGCTAGTTTATCTGTTTGGTTTGTCCTGTATGTTTTGTAGGTTCCCCTTACTGTTATAAGCACTGCTGCCCAAGAGTCTATCTAAGACCGTTTCCAAGACCAAATCATGTCATCCACAGTCTTTATTGAAGGTCAGTTGGCTGTTTGACTCCATGTTTTATAATGTCAATGGTGTGCTGTAGATGAGGGAGAAACACTTATGCCACATATAGCCATGTTTACTGAGATTGTTTTACCTTGTGGACTTCTAAACCTATTTTGTCCCAGTGAACCATGTGAACCAGTGATGGTGTGGTTGCTTATAGAGTGAAGCACAAACCCACCCTCCCTGACCTTCCTCATATTTTTTCCTGTATTCTACAGAGACCAGAGAGAGGCCAGAAGTCCAGTCCTGCAATATGACATCAGGCAGTTTTGCTTGTGAGGTTAGGTTAAATACAGCTGTCTGTTAAAGCAATAAGTCCTATTGTTTTACAATGGCTAAGGAAAGAAGTAGGTCACAATGCAAAGCATCACCACGTACACCTGGCATACTGTAGTTATATAGTGTAGTGAATTATTCGTAATTATTCCTCTGCTTGGTTGAATTCCCCATTGTCCAGCGTTCTATAAGGGTGTGCATTAACTTTCGATATGCGCACGGCTATGAAGTAATTCCAATTTGTTGGCCGTATCACACTTGAATATTAATTCGCCAAACTCGTTGTGAAGTTTAAATGTTACGTTACATACAAGCTGTAAAATACAGACGTTCAGATCATAGTAACATTTAGCATATGACTGAGGTGGCTTTTAGCTAGTTGGGTGGCAGTAGGCTAAGAAAAATAGCAATCTTTCAAAGTTAACGTTCATCAGAATCCTGGGATATGCCAGCTTGACAACGCTTGGGATATGCCAGCTTGACACTGGGATATGCCAGCTTGACACTTTTCTAGACGGAACGTCCCACCGCTTCACGTCGGGCCGTATCACCGTCTAGAACGTGCATTAACTTTGAATAACCGCACGGCGTGTCGTCCATTATCCCTTACATAATAATTATTTCGCAAAATATATTTTGTAGGTGTACTAATGTAGAAGAAAATGCAGCCAGAAATGTGATATGGGAATTTTACAATAGAATGCTGAATGACAATACATTTAATTAAATTACATTTTTGTGTAGATGAAGTTCACATGTGCATCTTTAATGTTTAACTTGTTTAGACACAGCTCAGTGGTGCAAACATCCCTCCTGGCCAACACTCCATTGCAGAGCTTGGTGACAACGCCCATGACTTGGAACCCATTGTTTTCTCTTCAGACGTATTCAGAGGTGAGTCCCAGATTGAACAATGCTTGGTAAACGCTGGGGTCTTGCAAAGCACTGCACCTTCATATCCTGTGTTCTCCTCAACAGATGCTGAATTGAGAGCAGAGTGTCCTACACCAGACAGCCCTGCGCATGAGGTTAGTTTAAATTCAGCTGTTTATTTTGGGATGTATGGATGTAAGAATTAGAAATGATGTAGTTTCATAAGGGACACATTTGTCAATGAATTACAATTATACTGCAGGTACAGTCTGAAATTCTTTGTTGGGGCAGATAGTCATCGATTAACACTTAGTTAACCTGTCTACATCATTATGAGTGCCATGAACTTAAAGGTTTGAGTGAGGATGTCCCTTTAATGTGAAATGGAGTTGATGCCTGTTCATATTTGCATATTGTTGTCCTTTTTAGGTGCACTATGTCAGAGGTCAATGTAGCACTTCTACTGCAAAAGAGTTGATTGGAGGAGTTGGTGTCCAGCACCAGGAGGTGTCTCCCCCTGTGTTCTCAACATACCTTGCCAGTGGTCAGTGATAGTTTTGAGTAAATGTTGTTAACTTCTGGCAATGCATGTCATGCCTGCTAATGGTTTGCAGCATGAAACACATGTGGCCATCAGGCCATTTTTAGTCAGGGATGTGAGTTGAGTATGTTATGCCGTTATGTGGTTTTAGGAAAGTTGAGTTCAGTTAAGCACTGAATCTCTGTGTGTTCTCTTGTATAGAGACCAAATCAAGATTGGAGTGCCAATCATCCAGAGGCACACCAAACCACTCTGCTTGTGAGGTGAGTTTGAATTTACTTGTGTTTTGAAATTGACCAATGGTTAGTAAGCATTTTGAAGCTACAGTAGAAATGTCTTCTATTCAGTATGGGTGGTCTTTACTAACCATGGTGTCCCCCCCAACACTGGTGTTTTTCTGAGTGTGCCATACACTGGGAGTTCAATAGTGGAAATGCCTTCTATTCAGTATGGGCTGTCTTTACTAACCATGGTGTCCCCCTAACACTGGTGCTTTTCTGAGTGTGCCATACACTGGGAGCTCAATAGTGGAAATGTCTTCTCTTCAGTATGGATGGTCTTTACTAACCATGGTGTCCCCCTAACACTGGTGTTTTTCTGAGTGTGCCATACACTGGGAGCTCAATAGTGGAAATGTCTTCTATTCAGTATGGATGGTCTTTACTAACCATGGTGTCCCCCTAACACTGGTGTTTTTCTGAGTGTGCCATACACTGGGAGTTCAATAGTGGAAATGCCTTCTATTCAGTATGGATGGTCTTTACTAACCATGGTGTCCCCCTAACACTGGTGTTTTTCTGAGTGTGCCATACACTGGGAGTTCAATAGTGGAAATGCCTTCTATTCAGTATGGATGGTCTTTACTAACCATGGTGTCCCCCTAACACTGGTGTTTTTCTGAGTGTGCCATACACTGGGAGTTCAATAGTGGAAATGCCTTCTATTCAGTATGGATGGTCTTTACTAACCATGGTGTCCCCCTAACACTGGTGTTTTTCTGAGTGTGCCATACACTGGGAGTTCAATAGTGGAAGTCTGGGGGTTTGAGCATGGAGGTCATTAAAAGTCCAAAAGACAGTGTCTTTGCATACCATGAGTTTGTCTATGTTACAAACTGTCCTCACAGATGTAGCAACTATAGCACCTGCTTGTAAAGTGGCTAGTTAAGGAATAGTGTTTTCTCTCTTTAATACACATTCTTAGTTCTGGGATCTACAGTATGTGTACGTAATGCATTGTCACCTGTTTCTTGCAGCTTGATGCTGACATTTCTGATGCAGTGACATGCCCCCCTTAAAGAAAATAGTTGCTAAATCTTGTTAAACATGTTGTCTTTGCACAAACTGTATGGAGTATTCCTATCTGTACTAGTTGATACCTGTTAATCTTTGCATATTGCTTTCCTTTTTTAGATGCACTATGTCAGAGGTCAATGTAGCACTTCTACTACAAAAGAGGGGATTGGAGAAGTTGGTGTCCAGCACCAAGAGGTGTCTCCCCCTGTGTTCTCAACAGCCCTTGCCAGTGGTCAGTGATAGTTTTGAGTAAATGTTGTTAACTTTGGCATTGCATGTCATGCCTGCTAACGGTTTGCAGCATCAAAACCATATGGCAATATCAGGCCAGTTTTAGTCAGGGATGTGAGTTGAGTATGTTATGCCTTTATATGGTTTTATGACAAGCACTCAATCTCCCTGTGTTCTCTTGTGCAGAGACCAAATCCAGATTGGAGTGTCAATCATCCAGACCCGCACCAAACGACTCCGCTTGTGAGGTGAGTTTGAATTTACCTGTGTTTTGAAATTGACCAATGGTTAGAACAGGGGTGTGATAAGCAAAAAAAGGAATGCATGCACCATCTTCCTCCATGCAATGCTCGATACATATTCCTCTATTATATGCAAATCAAGTGGACAGCTGATGCATTTTGGCCTGTACTGTCCAGGGACAACAGATTGACCACCCTAAACTATACATTTTCTTAAAGCATATGGCGTGTAGATGAGATATAACAGCAGTTAAGACGTGCCCCACCTTCCTCCATGCCATTGCTAAATACAGAGTCTTCTATTATGTATATGCAAATCAAGTGGACAGCTGATACATTTTGGCCTGTACTGTCCAGGGACAACAGATTGACCACCCTAAACTATATTTCTAAAGCGTATAGCGTCCACTTGAGCTACAACGGTATTTAAAAGCAGACCCACCGTCCTCCACGCCATGCTCAATGCATAGTCCTCTATTATGTATACGCGAATCAAGTGAACGGCTGATACATTTTGACCTGTCCTGTACAGGGACAACAGATTGACCACCCTAAACTATATGCACTGCTAAAAAAAAAATAAAGGGAACACTGGTTCATAGGAGTATAGTATCAGTCAGTCATACTTGTGGGCTATTGATCTGGCCAGTTATGTAACAGAGGTGGTTGTGAATCAGGTTGACCTGCTTTGATGTCAACAGAATTTACTACAGAGGGGTATTCCACAAAGCCGGTTTTATCACAAAACCGGGTATATTGACCCAGGGCCTCAGTTCACTGCAAACTATTTGCACAGCTCTTCGTTTGCGACGTATAGTTTTCTGTACAGTATTTGAGATGCTGAGCATAGGGAAAGCTACGGTCTGCCAATCAGTGCGTAAAGTCTGTCTTGCGCTGGAGCGGTTAGTGCGCAACTTCATCCTCTTTCCTGTCCACAACTCACGAGGGTCATTAAAATGGAGTTTCACCAACTCACAGGTCACCAATGTTTTAAGTGTCTCCAAGTGGCACAGAAATTGTCCTTGCTGTTGACATTTCATATGGGTATCACTATGATACCATTCGATTACAATATTATGTCATTTGGTACATTGATGGCACAAGTGCCTATAGGCCCCAGCCAGATATGAGGCCGATTAAAAGGAAAGGCTATCACAGTATAAATGTTTAGGTAGGTATACGCGGCCTATATTGCCCATTTCCAATATCTTCAAGATAGTTTGTTAATCGCTGTCAATTGTATCATTAGATGATATGGTGCTTCGTACATGATTAGCCTATACTTATGTGGAGGCAAAATTGGCTGGTTCGGTCTACGATGCCAGGATGTAATTTGAGCTATACATTTCAACCAACTGCGTTGCATTATGAACATATCATAGAACTTTTATAATTGATGTGCTTGTGCAAGATAGCTCAAAGTTTGCATTTGGTCGCAGCGCAATTCGATGGGTAGCTCCTTTGGGATGGAGGGTATCCATGCCTCCCGACGCTCATCACCCTGTACCCTAATCCCGCTCCTGGACCACAGGCAACATTTAACCTGGCACACAGCAGAACCCGCGATTGAAAACACATTTGGGATATTGAAGTCCAAATTTCAATGCCTACGTAGTATAAGAGTGTGTCCGAACGGGCTTGTGTAATCGTTGCATGCGCCGTCCTTCACAATATAGCCATTCCGCGCAAAGAGATGTAGAAATGTTTGTGGAAAAATTATATAATTACTACCATGAATCGTAATATTTTATCTTTACTTGATCAGATGATCGCTTGGGCCCATCGGAGTAGCCTACATCTTTATAAAATAACAGGTTATGTGGTAGGAATGCTAAGAAAACTTAACTGAGATATGAATAGATTCATAGTTCAAATGTTTAGGAACGTGCTTTTGTATGCATTCACGCAGTCAGCGTTCCGCTACCAGGGTTTCTCTGAATGGCAGAGGCTTTGGTGTTACTTTTTAAAACTTTTTCTAATATATTACAGCCTGCGTTCGAGTTCTGAGAAACATGCGGCCCGTTTCTCGCCTAGAAATCTAGACGCCCCTAGTGGCAGCTAGCCTGTTTCGCCCTTTTGATCAGGATTTCCATGCTCCATACATCACGTCTTTCTAGGTTTGCCGTGTACGCGCACAACCCAGTGTTAACCAACCCCGTGTTGATTAAACTAATTCATAACCGGCGCGGTGGAACTGACAGCTCTGGTTTAGTCGGCTCAGGGTCAATCAACCTAGAGTTCAGCGTTAACTCTGTGTTTGTTAAACCTCCGTTCGTGGAATATCCCTCAGGTGTACTAGAGGGCCAACCATAAGACGACCCCAAAACAGGAATGGCTTTACAGGTGGTGGCAACTGGTAATTTTTCCATCTTCATCCTTCTTGACTGATTTTTCACTAGTTTTGCATTTGGATAGGGTCAGTGTTACTACTGGAAACATAAGCCAGTATCTGGAGCCTACAGAGGTTGCACAGGGTAGTCAAACTCCTCCAGAATGGCACACCAATACTTTCCATTGCCAAAAATATTGCTGTGTCTCCCACTGCAGTCTCAAGAGCATGGAAGAGATTCCAGGAGATAGGCAGTTGTTCTAGGAGAGCAGGGCAGAGTGGTAGAAGGTCCTTAACCCAGTAGCAGGACCAGTATCTGCTCCTTTGTGCAAGGAGGAACAGTAGAAGCCCTGCTAGAGCCTTACAGAATGACCTCCAGCAGGCCGCTGGTGTGAATGTTTCAGACCACATTGACAGAAACCGACTTCATGAGGGTGACCTGAAGGCCCGATGGCCTCTAGAGGGACCTGTGTTCCCTGCCCTGTTCTGTGCATCCCTCCAAGGGTATGCCTCCCCAGCCCATTACTGACCCACCACCAAACTGGTCATGCTGAATGATGTTACAGGCAGCATAACGTTCTCCACGACATCTCCAGACCCTTTCATGTCTGTCACATGTGCTCAGGGTGAACCTGCTCTCATCTGTGAAATAGCACAGCGCGCTAGTGTTAGACCTGCCAATATTGCATTCTATGGCAAATGCCAATTGAGCTCCACGGTGCTGGGCAGGGAACTCGGGTCCCTCTAGAGGCCATCGGGCCCTCAGGCCACCTTCATGAAGTCTGTTTCTGACAGTGTGGCCAGAGACATTCACACCAGTGACCTGCTGGAGGTCATTCTGTAAGGCTCTAGCAGGGCTTCTACTGTTCCTCCTTGCACAAAGGAGCAGATACTGGTCCTGCTACTGGGTTAAGGACCTTCTACCACTCTGCCCTGCTCTCCTAGAACAACCTGCCTGTCTCCTGGAATCTCTTCCATCTTATTGAGACTGCAGTGGGAGACAGAGCAATCTTTTTAGCAATGGAAAGTATTGGTGTGCCATTCTGGAGGAGTTGGACTACCCTGTGCAACCTCTGTAGGCTCCAGATACTGGCTTATGCTACCAGTAGTAACCCTGACCCTATCCAAATGCAAAACTAGTGAAACATCATTCAAGAAGGATGAAGATGGAAAAATTACCAGTTGCCACCACCTGTAAAGCCATTCCTGTTATGGGGTCGTCTCACAGTTGGCCCTCTAGTACACCTGTCGCAAATTTTGCTGATATCAAAGCAGGTCAATCTGATTCACAACCACCTCTGTTACATAACTGGCAAAATCAATATCCCACAAGTGTGACTGATTTGATGCCATACTCCAATGAGTGTTCCCTTTCTTTTTTTGAGCAGTGTATTTTCTAAAAGCGTATAGCGTCCACTTGAGCTATAACAGTATTTAAAGCCAGACCCACCTTCCTCCATGCCATGCTCAATGCATAGTCCTCTATTATGTATACGCAAATCAAGTGCACAGCTGATACATTTTGGCCTGTACTGTACAGGGACAACATATTGACCACCCTAAACTATACATTTTCTAAAAGCATATGGCGTGTAGACGAGATCAGTGTTTCCCACAGATTAGAAGGCAATGTGTGGTGGTCGCCCCATGTCTGACGGGGGGGGGGGGCACCCATATTTTTCATTGCATCGCCTTTTTATCGTTCTCCTTTCATATAATGTATTTCTTTTTTTTTTTACCCAGATGTTAAGCTTGTCTTGATTTGAAACACACACACATTATGTAATTATTTACATTATATAGGCCTATACTGACATTTCTGATATTCATAACAGCAACCTTTATGCAGATTATAGCCTACTATTCATATTACAACTCCACTTCTTAAATTCAGCTGTCTGGTTGAACCCTCAAAATATTGTAAACGTAGCAGGCTACGCTTATCATACTCTACTGGTTGGACTATTCAGTTTCCCCACATGTGTTTAAGTTTCAAGGTAAGCTAATACTTTTTCTTCTTGGGACAGGCCCTTTTAAGTCTTGGAGTTGAAAAACATTGTTGGTCAATCAACTTGAATGCAAATGTCTGCAGCATAGCCTACTAATGATGCTAACCGAATATAACAGTAATTTAGCTAGTCGTCTTCTGTGCGTCAATACGTCCACGATTGTGAATGTTTTATTTGGATTAAATGTGCATGTGGAGGGCGGCTGTCCATTGAGCACGCACGAGAGCGGGCCAAGGAGAATGAGTTTACTTCTACTGTTTGGTAATTAAGTTGCACGTATAGACTACAAAAGTTGCGGGAGAACTTTATGCTTCTACCCGAGCAGCGTCAGGTGCGTCAGTGCGACCACCGACCACGCTTCCAGGTATGATCTCGTTGGTTTTCAAGGAGACAGACAGCCGCGGTGTGCACGGAGGGTAGGGGCTGTGCGTGTGTCTGTGTGAATGAGAGACAGACGCGCGAGTGACAGAGAGGGAGCGCAGGGAAAGGAAATTCAGCTTTACGAATGCTGCGTGTTTTTCAATAGCGTTTCAAAATAAGAATAAATAAATAAATAAAAGAATAACGAAACGCAATATGTGGCGGCCGGTGCTGAATCTGTGGCGCACCGCCACAAATTTGTCTATGTGTGGGAAACACTTGAGCTATAACAGTATTTAAAACCAGACCCACCTTCCTCCATGCCATGCTCAATGCATAGTCCTCTATTATGTTTACGCAAATCAAGTGCACGGCTGATACATTTTGGCCTGTACTGTACAGGGACAACAGATTGACCACCCTAAACTATACGTTTTCTAAAAGTATGTGGCGTGTAGATGAGATATAATAGCAGTTAAGACGTGTCCCACCTTCATCCATGCCATGCTCAATACATAGTCCTCTATTATGTATATGCATATCAAGTGGACAGCTGATACATGTTGGCCTGTACTGTCCAGGGACAACAGATTGACCACCCTAAACTATATATTTTCTAAAAGCGTATAGTGTCCACTTGAGCTATGACAGTATTTAAAACCAGACCCACCTTCCTCCATGCCATGCTCAATGCATAGTCCTCTATTATGTATACGCAAATCAAGTGCACGGCTGATACATTTTGGCCTGTACTGTACAGGGACAACAGATTGACCACCCTAAACTATACATTTTCTAAAAGTATATGGCGTGTAGATGAGATATAATAGCAGTTAAGACGTGTCCCACCTTCATCCATGCCATGCTCAATACATAGTACTCTATTATGTATATGCATATCAAGTGAACGGCTGATACATTTTGGCCTGTACTGTCCAGGGACAACAGATTGACCACCCTAAACTATATATTTTCTAAAAGCGTATAGCCTCCACTTGAGCTATAACAGTATTTAAAACAAGACCCACCTTCCTTCATGCTATTCTTCAAGGTTCTGTTATATGTGATCATAAGAACAAAACTCAGTGTATCTATACGAACGGTGTGGGTCTCATTTTCAGGCTACACATATAAAAGCATATAAAGAAGCGAGATGTATTTGGCTTTTCATGATCACGCACATCTTGTCTACACAAGTTCCAGCTTGTTTGGCAATTTTGAACAGCAACATCTCTACCTGTAAGTACATATTTAAGGTACATATTTTAATATATATATATTTTTTTATCTTCCAATCTTTTTTTAATTGTTCAGGTTTCATCAAGGTGGTGTGTGAAGAGACCGTGGTCTGAGGAGGAGATACAAGCTGTGATGAAACATATGAGGCC
>NC_085001.1:2095037-2097537 GCF_963854185.1 Sardina pilchardus | reverse complement strand
TTGCTTGATGATGTTTCAAAATAATCTTGCTGCTCTTTCAAGCCTTCTACATTTATTAATTCTAATGTGGAAAATAACACACACAAAGCATGTGGGCTACACTTTCAAGGAATTAAATTAATACATCAATGGAATAATGGAAATATGTCGCTGCTCTCATTAAGTTACCTCAGCGCCATCTGATCGTCGTTAGCACAATTTGGTTCAGCTGGCTGGCTAATCTGTTGTCAAGGTAGAGCGTACGTACGTAGCAACTGGCCAACATCAGCGGTATAAACAAGAGGGGCACACCTGATATGAAGTCGATTTTCTCCAGACTGGAATGCTCAAAAATGCTAAAAATGTACCTGAAGTGGTCAGAAGGGGTTGGGGGTCATGAAACTGTGCCCAAAATTCACATTCCTAACTCTAGAGAACCAAGATCTTAGCATATACATGAAATTCTGATATATGTCCATAGACTTCAATGGAACGGTTGCTGCCTCTGCTCTGCATAAAGGGGGATTTTGACCCCCCCGCTTGCGATTCGGGTTCCAGGAAGTGGCTTCTCATGAAGTATCTTGCTCCGCCCTTTATGATCTTTGCCTCTAGTGACTGTGGATTGGAGACTGATTGATTTGTCTGACCTTGACCTTGTTTGCGTGGACTACGGTTGGTGGATTGGACTGAAGGCTTGGCTCTTCTTTCTTTGACCCACGCTACTTTGCTGCTACGACGGATATCTATTCTTTTTTTTTTTTTTTTTTTTTTTTAAGATTATTTTTTTGGGCTTTTTATGCCTTTAATTGGACAAGACAGTAGAGAGTATGACAGGAAACAAGCAGGAAAGAGAGCAGGGGTGGGATCCGGAAAGGACCACGGGCCGGGAATCGAACCCGGGTCGCCGGCGTGTGGTGCAGGTGCCCCAGCCAGTCGCGCCACGGCTGGGGCCGAACGGATATCTATTCTGACCTTGGACTATCTTGTGACATTGAGCCTGGTGATTACGCATTCACTACTTCTGAATGGAGTTGGTGTATTAAATATACTTCTGAATGGACTGGGTGTAAGTGCACTACACTACTACTGCACACTAGCCCAGCTCCTTAACCACTACACTACTATTGCACACTAGCCCAGCTCCTTAACCACTACACTACACTACACTACTACTGCACACTAGCCCAGCTCCTTATCCACTACACAACACTACTACTGCACACTAGCCCAGCTCCTTAACCACTACACTACTACTGCACACTAGCCCAGCTCCTTATCCACTACACTACACTACTACTGCACACTAGCCCAGCTCCTTAACCACTACACTACTACTGCACACTAGCCCAGCTCCTTAACCACTACACTACTACTGCACACTAGCCCAGCTCCTTATCCACTACACTACTACTGCACACTAGCCCAGCTCCTTGACCACTACACTACTACTGCACACTAGCCCAGCTCCTTAACCACTACACTACACTACTACTGCACACTAGCCCAGCTCCTTATCCACTACACTACTACTGCATGCTAGCCCAGCTCCTTAACCACTACACTACTACTGCAGTATATGCTAGCCCAGCTCCTTAACCACTACACTACTACTGCACACTAGCCCAGCTCCTTAACCACTACACTATCACCACCCATCAAATCGTTTAAATGTGTGCATTCAGACAAACGTTCACTCTGATCAAAGAATCTTAAGGCATCTCTGGTTTGGAAAATCATTTTACACAAATATCAGAGTGTTTCTTACCAGAGTGCTTGTTTCAGTTGGACACATACACACACACACACACACATAGTAAAGCGAAGGGAGACACAAACACACACAGACACACACAACCACGGTAAAGTGAGGTGAGACACACACACACACACACACACACACAGTGTAGTGAGACACACACACACACACACACACACACAGCGTAGTGAGGAGACACACACACACACACACACACACACACACACAGTGTAGTGAGGAGACACACACACACACACACACACACACACACAGTGTAGTGAGGAGACACACACACACACACACACACACACACACACACACACACACACACACACACACACACACACACACAGTGTAGTGAGGAGAGACGCGTGCGCTGCTCTGCTTCGCATCACACTCCTGCAGAGCTGATGAAATCTAGGCAGCAGAAGGCCACACTTGGCGTCAGATAAATCACACACACACAAACACACACATATGTGCACACAGTCACACACCCCCCCCCCCACACACACACACACACACACACAGTGGTGCACAAGTGATGCGCGACACCAGGCAAAGCCAATTGGGGAGAAGCAAGCGCTTGTGATTCAGCGTGTGTGTGTGTGTGTGTGTGTGTGTGTGTGTGCGTGTGCGCGCGCCTCAAATAGCAGCGCTCCCCTGAGCTCTCCCCACGCCACGCCACGCCACCTCCGTCACGGATTAAGGGGCGCAGGCAGCCCCAGCACCGCGGCCCCTCTTCCACTACACACACACACACAC
>NC_085001.1:2070037-2072537 GCF_963854185.1 Sardina pilchardus | reverse complement strand
AACCCAGTAGGCCTATGGGTAGCATTGAGAAAATGGGCAAAGAAACACAATTCAACATAATTATTTACTTGACAGTTTACTTTATTTTTGAACAGATAGTCTAGTAGTCACAAAGGGATGTGATGTGATACTTCCACGAAGGCAGGCAGATTCTACAGTCCGTTTTGGGGGTCAGCCCTGTCAATCAAAGACAGAAAAAGTGCATTAATCACTGTACAGAACTTTACGAAAACTTCAGTGAACCATTATCAGTGAATGAATGATGTTAACAGATATTAAAAATCCACCAGGAGACAAAATATAAGCGCAACACACTCAGAAACAATGACAACCTGATATTATGGAGTTGTTTTTTTAGGAGATGATCTGGAGCAGACTGACAAACACTTGTAAGTTCAGTAACGTTAGCCAGCTAGCTGCTAATGTAAACACATTGGCTTTGACTATGTTCGCTAACATTAGCTGACAAACGTTAGCTAGCTGCTAGACCAAAACGAAGCATAGCTGTTGTTATGCTATGTAGTTCATTGTAAAAGTTCGTTTTGATTCTGTTCAGCAGGTTATACTCAGTGAAGACAGAACTATGTTTTCATGAGTCTGTCTTTGTGTAGATGTAACTGTAAGTCTAATCTAATGTTAGCTAGCTGGCATGAATGACACGTCCTGCTTGAGGCTGAAATTGGCAGGATATTCATTCATATCACAAAGGCTATCTCTGGGTGGACTCTTAAAATCTGTTTGAATGATAATGGAATAAAATAAAGGTTAAAAGCAGATACATACCTTACGAAATGGCCTGATTTCCATTGCATGTTGACGGCAACTGCTGGACTGGACGGTTGGAAGAATAACGATTTTTCTTTTCAAATTTTAACTATGTAGCTGAGTAAAAGCAACCCTAAGCTGGGTAGTGTAGTGGGGGAGAGGAGGGGCACTGTTCTAAAATACAACCCAGAAAGCTGGGTTACCGAAAATAACACAACTTGAGTAAAAACAACTCCACAAAATGACCCAGCAGCTTAAACCCAGCAGTTGGGTAGAGAATATAACCCAGCATTTTTTAGAGTGTATGAACCTTAACGACCTCTCTGTGACCTGCTCGCATATCTAGTCTTCATAACAGCTATGACTGCTTTATGAACCTTAATAACCTCTAAACGTCACACATGTAAGAGGTCTGTCTCTATGTGCACTGGGCAAATAAATAACTAAAATAAAGAATAAAAGTGTTTAAGATCGGCATCCCATCCATTCAGTCACTTCTCCACGAAGGCCCAATTACTCTGGGTAGACCACAGCAATACCTGTGGGCATGCTTATCACCTCCCTTAGTTCAGTGTGTGTGTGTGTGTGTGTGTGTGTGTGTGTGTGTGTGTGTGCATTCAGGCTCTGCTCTAAGCATGTGTGTGTTATGAGCGTGTGTGTGTGTGTTATATGTGTGTGCATTTTAGCTCTGCTGTTAGGCACGAGAGCTCTATCCCATAATTACAAGCAGCTACATTCCTGACACCATGGCAACCGCTTTCATGTCCAGTCCAACTGACGAGCAGCCACTGGGTATGAGCCTGTGTGTGTGTGTGTGTGTGTGTGTGTGTGTGTGTGTGTGTGTGTGTGTGTGTGTGTGCCGCACATCCCAGCCCAACTCCTCCTGTACTGACCTCTAGAACCTATATGAGCCTGTGTGTGTGTGTGTGTGTGTGTGTGTGTGTGTGTGTGTGTGTGTGTGCCGCACTTCCCAGCCCAACTCCTCCTGTACTGACCTCTAGAACCAGACCTGTTTAGCTGCCTAATGTGGCCTAATGGAAATAATAGCTAGAATGGAAATCAACACACTGAACACACACACACACACAAACTCACACACACATACACACACACACAACACACACACACACACACACACACACACACACACACACACACACACACACACACACACACACACACACACACACACACACACACACACACACACACACACACACACACACACACACACACACACAGGAAACATGCACGACAGCAGCAGTCTAGGCCTAAATGCTTGCAGACAGTGCCCCCCACTGGACATAAAGAGAGCTGCACTGTGTGTGTGCTCTAGGGGAGACCCTGAGCCTGAGCTGGAGCAGTGGAAGCTGATTATCCAATCAGAGCGAGCCTAGCTGCCGAGAACAGGAGAACAGAAGATCACTAGAACACGAGAACACAAGAACACAAGAACAGGAGAACAGGAGAACAGAAGAACACGAGAACACAAGAACACAAGAACACAAGAACAGGAGAACACAAGAACACAAGAAGAGGAGAACACGGGAACACAAGAACACAAGAACACAAGAACACGAGAACACGAGAACACAAAAACAGGAGAACACGAGAGCACGAGAACACAAAAACAGGAGAACAGGAGAACAGGAGAACACGGGAACACAGAGGGGCCCTGATGCTGGTGTGCCTCTATTCAGCAGAAGTGATTATTTATGGGTGGGGCTCTCTGTGC
>NC_085001.1:2060037-2065037 GCF_963854185.1 Sardina pilchardus | reverse complement strand
CAACACACACTGCACTCTACACCATCTATCACCACAACACACACTGCACTCTACACCATCTATCGCCACAACACACACTGCACTCTACACCATCTATCACCACAACACACACTGCACTCTACTGTACACCATCTATCACCACAACACACACTGCACTCTACACCATCTATCACCACAACACACACTGCGCTCTACACACACACTGCACTCTACACCATCTATCACCACAACACACACTGCACTCTACACACACACTGCACTCTACACCATCTATCACCACAACACACACTGCACTCTACACACACACTGCACTCTACACACACACTGCACTCCACACCATCTATCACCACAACACACACTGCCCTCTACACCATCAATCACCACAACACACACTGCACTCTACACCATCTATCACCACAACACACACTGCACTCTACACCATCTATCACCACAACACACACTGCACTCTACACCATCTCACAACACACACTGCACTCTACACCATCTATCACCACAACACACACTGCGCTCTACACCATCTATCACCACAACACACACTGCGCTCTACACCATCTATCACCACAACACACACTGCACTCTACACCATCTATCACCACAACACACACTGCGCTCTACACCATCTATCACCACAACACACACTGCACTCTACACCATCTATCACCACAACACACACTGCACTCTACACCATCTATCACCACAACACACACTGCACTCTACACACACACTGCACTCTACACCATCTATCACCACAACACACACTGCTATCACCACAACACACACTGCTATCACCACAACACACACTGCACTCTACACACACACTGCACTCTACACCATCTATCACCACAACACACAACACACACTGCACTCCACTCTACACCATCTATCACCACAACACACACTGCACTCTACACCATCTATCACCACAACACACACTGCACTCTACACCATCTATCACCACAACACACACTGCACTCTACACCATCTATCACCACAACACACACTGCACTCTACACCATCTATCACCACAACACACACACTGCACTCTACACCATCTATCACCACAACACACACCGCACTCTACACCATCTATCACCACAACACACACTGCACTCTACTGTACACCATCTATCACCACAACACACACTGCACTCTACACCATCTATCACCACAACACACACTGCACTCTACACCATCTATCACCACAACACACACTGCACTCTACACCATCTATCACCACAACACACACTGCGCTCTACACCATCTATCACCACAACACACACTGCACTCTACACACACACTGCACTCTACACCATCTATCACCACAACACACACTGCACTCTACACACACACTGCACTCTACACCATCTATCACCACAACACACACTGCACTCTACACCATCTATCACCACAACACACACTGCACTCTACACCATCTATCACCACAACACACACTGCACTCTACACCATCTATCGCCACAACACACACTGCACTCTACACCATCTATCACCACAACACACACTGCACTCTACTGTACACCATCTATCACCACAACACACACTGCACTCTACACCATCTATCACCACAACACACACTGCACTCTACACCATCTATCACCACAACACACACTGCACTATACAGCATCTATCACCACAACACACACTGCACTCTACACCATCTATCACCACAACACACACTGCACTCTACACCATCTATCACCACAACACACACTGCACTCTACACCATCTATCACCACAACACACACTGCACTCTACTGTACACCATCTATCACCACAACACACACTGCACTCTACACCATCTATCACCACAACACACACTGCACTCTACACCATCTATCACCACAACACACACTGCACTATACAGCATCTATCACCACAACACACACTGCACTCTACACCATCTATCACCACAACACACACTGCACTCTACACCATCTATCACCACAACACACACTGCACTCTACACCATCTATCACCACAACACACACTGCACTCTACAGAGGAGCTGCCCTGCTACATTATGACATCATTATAAGGACACTTGCTACACTGTTCATTATGACATCACAATGTGGACACTTGCTACATTTTGAGACATCTTTTGCTACATTATGACACAACTCTATGTGGACACTTGCTGCATTATGACATCACTATATGGAACACTTGCTACATTATGACACAACTCTATGGACACTTGCCTGTGCTCTACCTTGTTAAAATATTAGTTATAGTTATTATAAAATATAATACTTGTTGGCATTACCACAGACACACACTCATTGTACATTAATTGTACCTCCTGTATACTAATTGTATTTTGGAGTCTTGGGCATGTATATTAACTTGTTCTGCAGGGGTTGCAACAGTGTGGGTCCAGCAAGCCAAAAGCAAAAACACTAGTGCAGATTGCTCCGTTCCTACCATAATAGGCAGTGTGCTCTTGGAAACAACGATGTCATGTCTACCCGCAACCACAATACGTGCTTAGATGTTACAGTAAGCATTCGGTTTTTGATCAAATCTGTTCAAACCAGTAATATGTTCCTGCTATCGTTCAGATTTGTCATTTTTCCTGTGCTAAGATCAAAATAAAAGTATTAAAATGTGTGTGTGCCTGAGTGTGTGTGCAAGTGTGAGAGTGAAAGAGAGAGAAAACTAGATGGAGAGAATAATAATGAAAATGTGTGTGTGTGTGTGTGTGTGCAGCTGTGCCTCTGTGTGTGTATGTGTCTGCGAAGGCAGCCCATTCAGGCCTGTGTGTTATCTCCCAGCAGGGAGGCATGATGTACCGAATTGTGTGTGTGTGTGTGTGTGTGTGTGTGTGTGTGTGTGTGTGTGGGGTTGATAACATCTTAAACATCTTAGGTCGTCCCACCTGCTATACACCACAGCAGGCACCACACAGTTTACAGCAGAACTGATTATAGACCACCGCAGGACACACACACACACACACACACACACACACACACAGACACACAGACACATATCCAGTCCATATGCATGAGACGGAAAAGCGCAATTTGCCATTCTCAGCTCCTGCGACAGGCAGTCTGCGCCTTCACCTCATTGCAGTCTGTTTGTACCTACCATACACGCCATCTTTCTATGCGCACGTTGCCAAACAAATACGCCTGAAGTGCTGAAGTGGGTGCAAAAGCGTTAGCACATCTGCCCCTGAATGCTGTACAAAACAAGTCTGTTGAATGTTCAAGAATGTTGAACTGTTTTCTATAAAAGAAGGACGGCGATAAAAATGTGATCTATCCTGAGAGAGAGAGAGAGAGAGAGAGAGAGAGAGAGTGTGTGTGTGTGTGTGTGTGACCCTGCTGACCCTGTGCTCACTGATGTACAGAAGACAGTGTGTATCTGTGTGTGTGTGTGTGTGTGTGTGTGTGTGACCCTGTGCTCACTGATGTACAGAAGACAGTGTGTATCTCTGTGTGTGTGTGTGTGTGTGTGTGTGACCCTGTGCTCACTGATGTACAGAAGACAGTGTGTATCTGTGTGTGTGTGTGTGTGTGACCCTGTGCTCACTGATGTACAGACAGTGTTCTGTCCACTTATTGCAGCACGCCATGTCAAGGTTCCATGAAACTCACATGACTCTGGCCTGTGATTACTGTGTGTGTGTGTGTGTGTGTGTGTGTGTGAGTGAGAGAGAGAGAGAGAGAGAGAGAGAGAGAGAGAGAGTGTATACTACAGTACATGCAAGCTATGACTGCACAGTGCACAGAAGTCTTTGTCCCTGTGTAAATGGGTGCACATGTTGGAATGTGTGTGTGTGTGTGTGTGTGTGTGTGTGTGTTACAGCCTTCAGCCCTCGTCTTGATCAGCTCTTGCTGTTGTGCTGCTGTTTCTCCAGAGAGTACGGAAGCCCAAGAGGCCCAACTCAACTGGACGCTGTTCAGCAACAGATGCACCAATGAGAGTGTGAGAGTGAACATGAACATGCTTTTGTGTCTGTATGTGTGTGTGTGTGTGTGTGTGTGTGTGTGTGTGTGTGTGTGTGTGCGTGCGTGCGTGCGTGTGTGTGTACACACATTATATGTGTGTGTGTGTGTGTGTGTGTGTGTGTGTGTGTGTGTGTAAGGTAAGGTAATGTTTATTTATATAGCGCATTTCACGTGCACTGAGTGCAACCCAAAGCGCTTTACACACAACACTGATACAAACAGTGCTGAACGGAGTGGCGTAGTCGCCAGCGTACCCGTGACGACATGAAACAAACAAATTTACAAAATAACATCATGAGACAAGTTGACGGACGGAGTGGCGTAATCGCCAGCGTACCCGTGACAACAACACAACAAACAAATTCACAAAATAACAAGACTGTGGTGGATTTAGACTGGTCAGACAGGAAAATTCTCTTCATAGATTTTATTGAAGTTGTACAAGTTCGTTAGAGAACAATTGTTATAGTCCATTTTGAATGAAGCGCTGAAGGCGTGACGTTTGTCTCGTGCTGAGTATGGAGCAGTCTCACACACCGCTGTCTCAAGCACTTTCGCCCATTTGCGCAGGTCCGCTCAGAGAGGTCAGATGAGTCAGAGAGGTCAGAGAATGACGCGCAGGTTGAAGGCCGCTTTTATGCGCAGCTTGGGTTGCCGGGAATTGCAGTCCTGCGCGACGTCTATCAGGCAATTAGTGTCCGGGCCTGCTTAAAGCGACAACACAGTAAAAAGACACAACACACTCCGGCCCGATGAACCAGGTCGGAGAGCTATGTTCATCATTTACAGCTCCAGGTTATACAATAACTGTATGGGTCTTCTTAAAACATTTGTTGAAGTTCTTACTTGACATGATCTTACATGACCGTCTCTTCCAATAAACAACTCTTCAACTTTTCCTAACTTCCACATGTGTCTTGGGATTTTATCCTCTTGAATTAATACAATGTCTCCAACTTTGAATTGGGATGTATTAACATGTTTCACTGTATGTGCTGACCT
>NC_085001.1:2055807-2059837 GCF_963854185.1 Sardina pilchardus | reverse complement strand
GGTTGGGTATATTTCTAACCCAAAACGCTGGGTTATATCAACACAACACTGGTCAGATTGCCACAATAGATTGGGTAAAATAAACTATTTGCTGGGTTATAACTATATAATTGCTGGGTATTATTCACACAGTATATTGGGTATAGATTCAACCCAAACCACTGGGTTACATCAACAGAACTGCTAGTTAAAATTACCACAGCCAAGTTTTCCAAACCCAGTAGGCCTATGGGTAGCATTGAGAAAATGGGCAAAGAAACACAATTCAACATAATTATTTACTTGACAGTTTACTTTATTTTTGAACAGATAGTCTAGTAGTCACAAAGGGATGTGATGTGATACTTCCACGAAGGCAGGCAGATTCTACAGTCCGTTTTGGGGGTCAGCCCTGTCAATCAAAGACAGAAAAAGTGCATTAATCACTGTACAGAACTTTACGAAAACTTCAGTGAACCATTATCAGTGAATGAATGATGTTAACAGATATTAAAAATCCACCAGGAGACAAAATATAAGCGCAACACACTCAGAAACAATGACAACCTGATATTATGGAGTTGTTTTTTTAGGAGATGATCTGGAGCAGACTGACAAACACTTGTAAGTTCAGTAACGTTAGCCAGCTAGCTGCTAATGTAAACACATTGGCTTTGACTATGTTCGCTAACATTAGCTGACAAACGTTAGCTAGCTGCTAGACCAAAACGAAGCATAGCTGTTGTTATGCTATGTAGTTCATTGTAAAAGTTCGTTTTGATTCTGTTCAGCAGGTTATACTCAGTGAAGACAGAACTATGTTTTCATGAGTCTGTCTTTGTGTAGATGTAACTGTAAGTCTAATCTAATGTTAGCTAGCTGGCATGAATGACACGTCCTGCTTGAGGCTGAAATTGGCAGGATATTCATTCATATCACAAAGGCTATCTCTGGGTGGACTCTTAAAATCTGTTTGAATGATAATGGAATAAAATAAAGGTTAAAAGCAGATACATACCTTACGAAATGGCCTGATTTCCATTGCATGTTGACGGCAACTGCTGGACTGGACGGTTGGAAGAATAACGATTTTTCTTTTCAAATTTTAACTATGTAGCTGAGTAAAAGCAACCCTAAGCTGGGTAGTGTAGTGGGGGAGAGGAGGGGCACTGTTCTAAAATACAACCCAGAAAGCTGGGTTACCGAAAATAACACAACTTGAGTAAAAACAACTCCACAAAATGACCCAGCAGCTTAAACCCAGCAGTTGGGTAGAGAATATAACCCAGCATTTTTTAGAGTGTATGAACCTTAACGACCTCTCTGTGACCTGCTCGCATATCTAGTCTTCATAACAGCTATGACTGCTTTATGAACCTTAATAACCTCTAAACGTCACACATGTAAGAGGTCTGTCTCTATGTGCACTGGGCAAATAAATAACTAAAATAAAGAATAAAAGTGTTTAAGATCGGCATCCCATCCATTCAGTCACTTCTCCACGAAGGCCCAATTACTCTGGGTAGACCACAGCAATACCTGTGGGCATGCTTATCACCTCCCTTAGTTCAGTGTGTGTGTGTGTGTGTGTGTGTGTGTGTGTGTGTGTGTGTGCATTCAGGCTCTGCTCTAAGCATGTGTGTGTTATGAGCGTGTGTGTGTGTGTTATATGTGTGTGCATTTTAGCTCTGCTGTTAGGCACGAGAGCTCTATCCCATAATTACAAGCAGCTACATTCCTGACACCATGGCAACCGCTTTCATGTCCAGTCCAACTGACGAGCAGCCACTGGGTATGAGCCTGTGTGTGTGTGTGTGTGTGTGTGTGTGTGTGTGTGTGTGTGTGTGTGTGTGTGTGTGCCGCACATCCCAGCCCAACTCCTCCTGTACTGACCTCTAGAACCTATATGAGCCTGTGTGTGTGTGTGTGTGTGTGTGTGTGTGTGTGTGTGTGTGTGTGTGCCGCACTTCCCAGCCCAACTCCTCCTGTACTGACCTCTAGAACCAGACCTGTTTAGCTGCCTAATGTGGCCTAATGGAAATAATAGCTAGAATGGAAATCAACACACTGAACACACACACACACACAAACTCACACACACATACACACACACACAACACACACACACACACACACACACACACACACACACACACACACACACACACACACACACACACACACACACACACACACACACACACACACACACACACACACACACACACACACACACACACACAGGAAACATGCACGACAGCAGCAGTCTAGGCCTAAATGCTTGCAGACAGTGCCCCCCACTGGACATAAAGAGAGCTGCACTGTGTGTGTGCTCTAGGGGAGACCCTGAGCCTGAGCTGGAGCAGTGGAAGCTGATTATCCAATCAGAGCGAGCCTAGCTGCCGAGAACAGGAGAACAGAAGATCACTAGAACACGAGAACACAAGAACACAAGAACAGGAGAACAGGAGAACAGAAGAACACGAGAACACAAGAACACAAGAACACAAGAACAGGAGAACACAAGAACACAAGAAGAGGAGAACACGGGAACACAAGAACACAAGAACACAAGAACACGAGAACACGAGAACACAAAAACAGGAGAACACGAGAGCACGAGAACACAAAAACAGGAGAACAGGAGAACAGGAGAACACGGGAACACAGAGGGGCCCTGATGCTGGTGTGCCTCTATTCAGCAGAAGTGATTATTTATGGGTGGGGCTCTCTGTGCAGATCAGGCTGAACTGCTGAACTTGTGTGTGTGTGTGTGTGTGTGTGTGTGTGTGTGTGTGTGTGTGTGTGTGTGTGTGTGTGTGCCTCTCATCTATAAGCCCTCTGATCATCTGCTACATTGGAGCCCAGCTGTGTTCCTCTACTCTACAGCCAGCTGTCTAGTCGCCCAGTATATCAGTGAACCACACACACACGCACGCACGCACGCACGCACGCATGCACGCACACACACACGTGTGCACTAAATGCACTAAATAGAGTTACTGTCCTGCAGCATCATAACACACTGCTGCATCATAACACACTGCAGCATCATAACACACTGCTGCATCATAACACACTGCAGCATCATAACACACTGCTGCATCATAACACACTGTCCTGCTGCATCATAACACACTGTCCTGCAGCATCATAACACACTGCTGCATCATAACACACTGTCCTGCTGCATCATAACACACTGCAGCATCATAACACACTGTCCTGCTGCATCATAACACACTGCTGCATCATAACACACTGCAGCATCATAACACACTGCTGCATCATAACACACTGTCCTGCTGCATCATAACACACTGCAGCATCATAACACACTGCTGCATCATAACACACTGCTGCATCATAACACACTGTCCTGCTGCATCATAACACACTGTCCTGCAGCATCATAACACACTGCAGCATCATAACACACTGCTGCATCATAACACACTGTCCTGCTGCATCATAACACACTGTCCTGCTGCATCATAACACACTGCTGCATCATAACACACTGTCCTGCTGCATCATAACACACTGCAGCATCATAACACACTGCAGCATCATAACACACGGTCCTGCTGCATCATAACACACTGTCCTGCTGCATTTTTTTTTTTACTTGATCACATGGTATGGTAACTTAAACATACAGGAGAGGAACAAATTGAACAGAGTTGCTAGGATGGCTTCAAAAATCATAGGGAAACCACAGAAGAACTTGGACACTATGTATGAGGAGAATATCAGGAGTAAAACCTTGAGAATCATTAATGACCCCTCTCACCCTCTACACAGTGAGTTTGAACTCCTGCCGTCAGGGAGGCGTTTTAGACTACCAACTGCAACTAAAACCATTTATAAGAGATCTTTTGTTCCCAATGCAGTTAAAAGCATAAACAAAAGGGGATGTGTAGTCAACACAGCGTCTGGGCATATTTGCACATTATAGGGTTTTTACTTATTTATTATATTGCGGACCTTATCTTACATGAAATGGAGTGTATGTTTGTGCTATTGTATTGTCTTATCTGTTATGTACAGT
>NC_085001.1:2040807-2050807 GCF_963854185.1 Sardina pilchardus | reverse complement strand
CACACTGCACTCTACACCATCTATCACCACAACACACACTGCACTCTACACACACACTGCACTCTACACCATCTATCACCACAACACACACTGCACTCTACACCATCTATCACCACAACACACACTGCACTCTACACCATCTATCACCACAACACACACTGCACTCTACACCATCTATCGCCACAACACACACTGCACTCTACACCATCTATCACCACAACACACACTGCACTCTACTGTACACCATCTATCACCACAACACACACTGCACTCTACACCATCTATCACCACAACACACACTGCACTCTACACCATCTATCACCACAACACACACTGCACTATACAGCATCTATCACCACAACACACACTGCACTCTACACCATCTATCACCACAACACACACTGCACTCTACACCATCTATCACCACAACACACACTGCACTCTACACCATCTATCACCACAACACACACTGCACTCTACTGTACACCATCTATCACCACAACACACACTGCACTCTACACCATCTATCACCACAACACACACTGCACTCTACACCATCTATCACCACAACACACACTGCACTATACAGCATCTATCACCACAACACACACTGCACTCTACACCATCTATCACCACAACACACACTGCACTCTACACCATCTATCACCACAACACACACTGCACTCTACACCATCTATCACCACAACACACACTGCACTCTACAGAGGAGCTGCCCTGCTACATTATGACATCATTATAAGGACACTTGCTACACTGTTCATTATGACATCACAATGTGGACACTTGCTACATTTTGAGACATCTTTTGCTACATTATGACACAACTCTATGTGGACACTTGCTGCATTATGACATCACTATATGGAACACTTGCTACATTATGACACAACTCTATGGACACTTGCCTGTGCTCTACCTTGTTAAAATATTAGTTATAGTTATTATAAAATATAATACTTGTTGGCATTACCACAGACACACACTCATTGTACATTAATTGTACCTCCTGTATACTAATTGTATTTTGGAGTCTTGGGCATGTATATTAACTTGTTCTGCAGGGGTTGCAACAGTGTGGGTCCAGCAAGCCAAAAGCAAAAACACTAGTGCAGATTGCTCCGTTCCTACCATAATAGGCAGTGTGCTCTTGGAAACAACGATGTCATGTCTACCCGCAACCACAATACGTGCTTAGATGTTACAGTAAGCATTCGGTTTTTGATCAAATCTGTTCAAACCAGTAATATGTTCCTGCTATCGTTCAGATTTGTCATTTTTCCTGTGCTAAGATCAAAATAAAAGTATTAAAATGTGTGTGTGCCTGAGTGTGTGTGCAAGTGTGAGAGTGAAAGAGAGAGAAAACTAGATGGAGAGAATAATAATGAAAATGTGTGTGTGTGTGTGTGTGTGCAGCTGTGCCTCTGTGTGTGTATGTGTCTGCGAAGGCAGCCCATTCAGGCCTGTGTGTTATCTCCCAGCAGGGAGGCATGATGTACCGAATTGTGTGTGTGTGTGTGTGTGTGTGTGTGTGTGTGTGTGTGTGTGGGGTTGATAACATCTTAAACATCTTAGGTCGTCCCACCTGCTATACACCACAGCAGGCACCACACAGTTTACAGCAGAACTGATTATAGACCACCGCAGGACACACACACACACACACACACACACACACACACAGACACACAGACACATATCCAGTCCATATGCATGAGACGGAAAAGCGCAATTTGCCATTCTCAGCTCCTGCGACAGGCAGTCTGCGCCTTCACCTCATTGCAGTCTGTTTGTACCTACCATACACGCCATCTTTCTATGCGCACGTTGCCAAACAAATACGCCTGAAGTGCTGAAGTGGGTGCAAAAGCGTTAGCACATCTGCCCCTGAATGCTGTACAAAACAAGTCTGTTGAATGTTCAAGAATGTTGAACTGTTTTCTATAAAAGAAGGACGGCGATAAAAATGTGATCTATCCTGAGAGAGAGAGAGAGAGAGAGAGAGAGAGAGAGTGTGTGTGTGTGTGTGTGTGACCCTGCTGACCCTGTGCTCACTGATGTACAGAAGACAGTGTGTATCTGTGTGTGTGTGTGTGTGTGTGTGTGTGTGACCCTGTGCTCACTGATGTACAGAAGACAGTGTGTATCTCTGTGTGTGTGTGTGTGTGTGTGTGTGACCCTGTGCTCACTGATGTACAGAAGACAGTGTGTATCTGTGTGTGTGTGTGTGTGTGACCCTGTGCTCACTGATGTACAGACAGTGTTCTGTCCACTTATTGCAGCACGCCATGTCAAGGTTCCATGAAACTCACATGACTCTGGCCTGTGATTACTGTGTGTGTGTGTGTGTGTGTGTGTGTGTGAGTGAGAGAGAGAGAGAGAGAGAGAGAGAGAGAGAGAGAGTGTATACTACAGTACATGCAAGCTATGACTGCACAGTGCACAGAAGTCTTTGTCCCTGTGTAAATGGGTGCACATGTTGGAATGTGTGTGTGTGTGTGTGTGTGTGTGTGTGTGTTACAGCCTTCAGCCCTCGTCTTGATCAGCTCTTGCTGTTGTGCTGCTGTTTCTCCAGAGAGTACGGAAGCCCAAGAGGCCCAACTCAACTGGACGCTGTTCAGCAACAGATGCACCAATGAGAGTGTGAGAGTGAACATGAACATGCTTTTGTGTCTGTATGTGTGTGTGTGTGTGTGTGTGTGTGTGTGTGTGTGTGTGTGTGTGCGTGCGTGCGTGCGTGTGTGTGTACACACATTATATGTGTGTGTGTGTGTGTGTGTGTGTGTGTGTGTGTGTGTGTAAGGTAAGGTAATGTTTATTTATATAGCGCATTTCACGTGCACTGAGTGCAACCCAAAGCGCTTTACACACAACACTGATACAAACAGTGCTGAACGGAGTGGCGTAGTCGCCAGCGTACCCGTGACGACATGAAACAAACAAATTTACAAAATAACATCATGAGACAAGTTGACGGACGGAGTGGCGTAATCGCCAGCGTACCCGTGACAACAACACAACAAACAAATTCACAAAATAACAAGACTGTGGTGGATTTAGACTGGTCAGACAGGAAAATTCTCTTCATAGATTTTATTGAAGTTGTACAAGTTCGTTAGAGAACAATTGTTATAGTCCATTTTGAATGAAGCGCTGAAGGCGTGACGTTTGTCTCGTGCTGAGTATGGAGCAGTCTCACACACCGCTGTCTCAAGCACTTTCGCCCATTTGCGCAGGTCCGCTCAGAGAGGTCAGATGAGTCAGAGAGGTCAGAGAATGACGCGCAGGTTGAAGGCCGCTTTTATGCGCAGCTTGGGTTGCCGGGAATTGCAGTCCTGCGCGACGTCTATCAGGCAATTAGTGTCCGGGCCTGCTTAAAGCGACAACACAGTAAAAAGACACAACACACTCCGGCCCGATGAACCAGGTCGGAGAGCTATGTTCATCATTTACAGCTCCAGGTTATACAATAACTGTATGGGTCTTCTTAAAACATTTGTTGAAGTTCTTACTTGACATGATCTTACATGACCGTCTCTTCCAATAAACAACTCTTCAACTTTTCCTAACTTCCACATGTGTCTTGGGATTTTATCCTCTTGAATTAATACAATGTCTCCAACTTTGAATTGGGATGTATTAACATGTTTCACTGTATGTGCTGACCTTAATTGTAGTAGATATTCATTTCTCCAGCGTTTCCAAAACGATTCAATGATCCGCTGTCTGTATCTCCACCTTTTGGTCAGTGCTTCGGCGTTCGCTCCTTGCACATCTGTCGGACTTGGCTGCGGGGGTAAGGTTGTCAGTCTCTTTCCTACTAAAAAGTGTGCAGGGGTTAGAGGCAACAATTCTTCACTGTCTGGGTACAGATAGGTTAATGGACGTGAATTAATTACTGCTTCCACTTCAATGATAATTGTTTGCAGTTCTTCGAACGTCAGGCATGCTCTACCCAGTATTTTGCGAACACAGGTCTTCACACTGCGTACCAATCGTTCCCAAAATCCTCCCCACCAGGCCGCTCTCTCAACGATGTATCTCCATGTTATTTGTTTTCCTGCGAACAAAACTTGCAAATCCTTGCTCTTCATTACTTGCCACATCTCTTTAAGATCTTTGTCAGCTCTTTTAAAAGTCTTCGCATTATCAGAATAAATTGTGTTACATATTCCTCTTCTAGCGATAAATCGCTTAAATGCCATTAAAAAAGCTTCTGTGGTCAAGTCTGAAACTAGTTCCAAATGCACAGCTCTTGTTACAGCACATGTAAATAAGGCTATGTATGTCTTCTTGTGATTAGGTTTGATATATAATGGACCAGCAAAGTCAATACCCGTTACCTCAAATGGTTGAGCTTCTGTAATTCGTTCTTTGGGTAGCGGAGCTTCGCGCTGTTGGCTCGGCTTGACTTTTGACTTGCGGCACACCAAACATCTCAGCACCACCTTCTTGCACAGTTGACGTCCGCGTAAAATCCAGCTTGTTTCTCTTACTTGCGTAAGCGTGTCTCTTACTCCAGAATGCAGTACCTCTTCGTGCGCTTTTCTCACAATCAATTCTGAGAATCTGTGGTTAGTTGGAAGAATCCATGGGTGTTTCACCTCATGCGGCAAAGCGCTCTTCTGTAAGCGTCCTCCAACTCGCAAGATTCCTGCATCGTCAAGAAAGGGGTTAAGATTCAACAGTTTAGATGTTCGTGTAAGTTCCTTTCCAGCACGCAAGTTTTCCATATCTGCAGGGAAGCTTTGATTTTGCGTGTTTAAAATCCAATATAATTGAGCATTTCTTATTTCTTCTGCACTCAATTCTCCGTTCAACTTTTCTGCATGTCTCGCATTATGAATGAATCTTTTAATCCATGACGTTATTCTCAATACCTTTTGCAAATCACTATACTTGTTCAAATCAAACATTGGTTCTTTAATGTCGTTTTCGTTTACCTTGTTTGCTGTGACTTGATTTTGAGAAATACCTTCAGCGATCTCCGTTAGTTCTGTTGACTCCATCTCCAGCTCCGGCGCTTCGAGCTCATGTAGCCACTGCGGCCCTTGCCACCATAGGTCGGCTTCAATCATGGAATCTACAGATATCCCTCTTGTACCGAGATCTGCTGGGTTGTCCTGGCCTTTACAATGTTTCCAATTTTCTGGCATTGTCAACTTTTGGATTTCTGACACACGGTTGGCTACAAATGGTTTCCATTCTTTTGCGTTGCTCTTTATCCAATGTAGCGTTATCATGGAATCTGTCCAAAGTTTCAGATTGCTTTTATCCAACTTCAAATGTGTGATGACATACGTTCCTAGTCTCGCTCCAATCACTGCTCCTAAGAGCTCAAGTCTGGGTAAAGTAGTTGGCTTTAATGGGGCTACTCTAGTTTTTGCTGCGATTAAACTACTGCTGCAATAACCGTCTGCATTGGCTATGCGCATATACGCTGCTGCGCAATATGCATTTGGACTAGCATCGCAGAACACATGCACTTCTTTAACTTGAATGGGCTCACCTTCTGGCAGTGAATCATATCTCCGTTGCACAGATAGCTGTTGTAAAGTTGGTATCTCTGCACACCACTGTTCCCATTTTTCACTCAGATCTTCTGGAAGTTCTTCATCCCACTCGATTCCTCTTTGCCATAACTCCTGAAAAAGGCATTTTATCCTGATAGTGAATGGGGATAAAAATCCGATTGGATCAAACAGTCTAGCAGCTGATTGTAACACACCACGTTTTGAATTGACTTTCTTTGCCAAAAACTGTACTAAGTCGTCCACTTCAAATGTAAATTCATCATTGTCTGTTTTCCATGTGATTCCAAGCACTTTCAATGTTGATTGGCCTTTGATTTCTGCTTTTTCTATGAACTCTGTATGCAGCCATTTTTCTTGCAATTCTTTTGCGTTTGTTTTCCACTTGCAAAGCACCATTCCGGCGGTAGACAGTATTTCTTTCGCTTTTAGCGCTAGGTTTTCCGCTGATTTCACATCTGCAGCTCCAGTAATCAAATCATCAACATAAAGACTTTCTCGCATAATGTTGACCACTTCTGGATAGATGGTTTCGTACCTTTCAAGATGATGTCTGATTGTCGCTGCCAGCAGAAAAGGGCTTGATGTCACTCCGAATGGGACTCGAGTCATTCTCAAGGTTATGAGATTGGCTTCTTCACTGTTACCTGGCTTGTCTTTAGTCCATAAAAACCTCAAAGCATCTCGATCTTGTTCATTCAATAAAATTTGTAAAAATGCCTTGGTAATATCTGCCATCAGTGCCACTTTGTGTTCACGGAATCTTAAAAGTATACTCAAAAGTTCAGGATTCAGATTTGGGCCTGCGAATAGACATTGATTTAGAGATGGACTATTATTCTCATGAGAAGACGCATCAAACACTACACGCACTTTGGTTGTAGCTCTGTCTTCCTTCACCACAGCATGATGGGGCATATAGTAAATAGGACTTACTTTGTTGGCTGAATTTTCACTGGTCACTTCTTCAATTATTCCTTCCCGCAAGTAGTCTTGCATCACTGCGTCATACCTCTCATATAGAGACTGTTCCTTGCTAAATTTCTTGGTCAGATTGGTGAATCTGCGTTTAGCTACAGTCCAATTCGATGCCAATTCACAGTGATTTTCCTTCCAAGGCAAACCTACTTCGTACCTGCCTCCCTTATTGATCACTGTTCTTTTAAACTTCTGAATGGCCTCATTTTCAATGACACGTGATTCCTTTTCTGGGTATATTCCTATGGACTCAGTTTCCCAAAAACAGCGCAGCTGATTGGATAGTGAAACGTCTTCGGCTACACTGACATGTAGCACGTCAATGTCCACAGGTTCTGTAGTGACTTTCAGCACTGTCGCTGTCCCTTGTAGCAACCATCCAAACTTGCTTTCTATTGCTACCAGCGAGTCACTTAAGCGCTCCATTTGTCCAGTCACAATTTTCCAGTAGTAGTCCCCTCCTATGAGAATTCCAAGCTCCTCGTTCTCCATGCCTCGAATCGGCACGTCCGCCACTTGACGTCCTTTTTCTTCCAGTTTCTTTCGGATGTTCTGATCTGCAATTTGCAATTTAGAAGTACAAACATGCGGGGTTTCTAGTAACTCTAGAACGACATTTTGTTCTGTTTTTATATTTCTAAGTCGTACTTGTACCTTTCTGCATTTGATCAATTTTGAAGTTGCTGATGCAAATGTGTGCAGATTGAGTGTTTCTTCACCAATAACTGGCAGATTTAGTGCCCTTGATAGGTTCTCCTGTATGAAACTTCTTTGACTTCCTCCATCCAGTAGACATCTGACAAGCTGGTCTTGCATTGGCGTTTCAATCCAGACTATTGCTGTCTGCAAGAATGTTGTGCTACTTTGATTTGACTGTACTGGGGATACTGACACTACTGTATCTGATAAGCCTACTTCAGGTGTATGTGAAGTTACAGTGCTTAAGGCATGTTGGAAACAAACAGTTTTATAATGTCTTCTGCCGCAACCTTCGCATTGTATTCCTTGCGCTCTGCAGTTGCGCGCAATATGTTTCGCACCTAAGCATACAAAACATCGGCCTTGTTTGCGCAGTTTGTCTCTTCTCGCTTCAACACTGTGCACGTTGCATTCTCTTGACTTATGTGTTTTTTCGTTGCAAAATAAACAGTGTGAGTCTTCTCTAGCGGACACATGAAACGTAGCTGATGTTGGCGCATAACTCTTTCTTCTCTCAAACACTCTTTTATCGCGGTCTCGTAAGGAGTCTTTCTCTAACACAGGGCCCGTTTGTCGCTGGGCTACACAGGCAGTTCGCTCTCGACTAACAACTTCCTTCTGTAAGAAATCCATTAAGTCCTTTACATTCAGAGCTTCTTCTTCTTGCAGTTGTTTCGTGAATTCGAGGGTTATTTCTTCAGGAATCATTTTCATCAAGATAGGGCAGAGTAAACAGCCGTAGGCATCTGATACCACTCCCATTGCGTCTAAGCTACGTACTTGAACTTCGCATTCATCGTATAAGTTGCGTAGCGCTACAATGTCTGTTGCCTTTCTAACTGGAGTCAAATTGAGCAATTTGTTCATATGAGCATTAATAACCAAATCTTTTCTTCCAAATCTTTTCAGCAGCATTTTGATTGCATGATCATAATTTGCTTCGGTCAATGATAAGCCTGCTACAACTTTCGCTGCATTACCAGTAAGAAACGATTTGAGATAATTAAACTTATCAACTTTTCTTAAATGTTCGTTGTCATGAATTGCACTCGTAAACTGGCTCCAAAAGTTTTGCCACTTACTTATATCTCCACTGAAGTGTTCAATCGACAGCTTTGGTAGTTTCATCACTGGAATTCTATTCGTCTGGTTTGTCGTCTGCGAAGATGTATCGCTTTCCCCATCTCTGATTTTTTCCAAAAACTTCTTTGTGCGCAGATAAGCAATTTTTATTTCATCCACGTATTGCATGGCTCCATTTACCTCATCTTCCAACTCATCCGTTGGCGTATTTCTCTCTATTTCTAGATCCAATTCTTGCAGTGAACTTTCTCTGTGACTTAATTGCTCGTTCCATTCTTCAAGAGTCTCTGGATTTGGCTCTTCTTTCCGTAATTCTTCGGCAATTCTATTAACTAACTTGGTCACTGCTGTTCTAATTGTTCCTCGCACTTTCTTCAATCTTGGAAGCTTATCCATTGTTCTCTTCTTCGGTGCTCACCTGTCCACACCTGTAGTCACTCAGGTAATCCACGTCTCAGGTAGGGAATCTTCTTCTCGTCTTTTTCCCTCCAGATCCTTCTTTTCCCTCTTCTCCCGGGTTTTCGGCACCAAAAATGTGGTGGATTTAGACTGGTCAGACAGGAAAATTCTCTTCATAGATTTTATTGAAGTTGTACAAGTTCGTTAGAGAACAATTGTTATAGTCCATTTTGAATGAAGCGCTGAAGGCGTGACGTTTGTCTCGTGCTGAGTATGGAGCAGTCTCACACACCGCTGTCTCAAGCACTTTCGCCCATTTGCGCAGGTCCGCTCAGAGAGGTCAGATGAGTCAGAGAGGTCAGAGAATGACGCGCAGGTTGAAGGCCGCTTTTATGCGCAGCTTGGGTTGCCGGGAATTGCAGTCCTGCGCGACGTCTATCAGGCAATTAGTGTCCGGGCCTGCTTAAAGCGACAACACAGTAAAAAGACACAACAAAGACACAGCCAGAAGATGCCGGACGGAGTGGCGCAATCGCCAGCGTACCCGTGACACCAAGACACACAAGACAGACAAACAAATAAACAAATGTCAAATAAATAATAAAACAAACAAAAACAGAAAAGTCCACGCCAACTTAGTCCAACCGACCGCAACCAAGCAAGCTGTCTGCGTAGGCTACTTGCAATCACTGGGGCAGAACCTCAGCAGACGAGATGGCTTGTAGGCTTGACATGACAGCCCGTTGGTAAATTGCGTTCACCCCACCATCGCTGCCGACAGGCACCAGGAAGATGTGCCCAGGCACTGCAGCAGAGCCAAGGGACACAGGGACAAGGGACACAGTGCACAGGACACAGGGCACAGGACACAGTGCACAGGACACAGTGCACAGGACACAGGGACACAGTGCACAGGACACAGGGACACAGTGCACAGGACACAGGGACACAGTGCACAGGACACAGGGACACAGTGCACAGGACACAGGGACACAGTGCACAGGACACAGGGCACAGGACACAGTGCACAGGACACAGGGACACAGGGACACAGTGCACAGGACACAGGGACACAGGGACACAGTGCACAGGACACAGGGACACAGGGACACAGTGCACAGGACACAGGGACACAGTGCACAGGACACAGGGACACAGGGACACAGTGCACAGGACACAGGGACACAGGGACACAGTGCACAGGACACAGGGACACAGGGACACAGTGCACAGGACACAGGGACACAGTGCACAGGACACAGGGACACAGGGACACAGTGCACAGGACACAG
>NC_085001.1:2004627-2027127 GCF_963854185.1 Sardina pilchardus | reverse complement strand
TGAAGGGGGGCGGGGCTCCTTTTGGAGAGCTGCCGTCGCTGCACTCATGCGTTCACATCTCGGCACACATTCGCTACATGCACCTTTGCCCACATACTGATACTCATTACTGACCAAGAGTGTTTCTATCTAATTATTTAATAAATGAGTTAAATGTTGGTCCTCTATTGGTTTGTCCTCCTTTGTTTGGCTATGGCCTTTTGAGCCAGGCCGTAACACGGCTCAGTCAGTTAGACAGTTAGTCTGCTAAACAGGCAGTTAGCTTATTAGTCAGTTAGCCAGTTAGCCAGGCTGCTAACTGATCCACAGGTCAGTGGTGCTAGTGTAGCGGTAGCTAGCTTCCTTGTGCAGTATATAGAGCAGCTGAACCTCCCTCCTAGTGCAGCTGAACCTCCCTCCTAGTGCAGTATATAGAGCAGCTAAACCTCCCTCCTAGTACACTATATACTGTAGAGCAGCTGAACCTCCCTCCTAGTGCACTATATACTGTAGAGCAGCTGAACCTCCCTCCTAGTGCACTATATACTGTAGGGCAGCTGAACCTCCCTCCTAGTGCAGCTGAACCTCCCTCCTAGTGCACTATATACTGTAGGGCAGCTAAACCTCCCTCCTAGTGCAGTATATAGAGCAGCTGAACCTCCCTCCTAGTGCAGTATATAGAGCAGCTGAACCTCCCTCCTAGTGCACTATATACTGTAGGGCAGCTGGACCTCGCTCCTAGTGCAGTATATAGAGCAGCTGAACCTCCCTCCTAGTGCAGTATATAGAGCAGCTGAACCTCCCTCCTAGTGCACTATATACTGTAGAGCAGCTGAACCTCCCTCCTAGTGCAGTATATACTGTAGGGCAGCTGAACCTCCCTCCTAGTGCACTATATACTGTAGGGCAGCTGAACCTCCCTCCTAGTGCAGTATATACTGTAGAGCAGCTGAACCTCCCTCCTAGTGCACTATATACTGTAGAGCAGCTGAACCTCCCTCCTAGTGCAGTATATACTGTAGGGCAGCTGAACCTCCCTCCTAGTGCACTATATACTGTATAGTAGGGCAGCTGAACCTCCCTCCTAGTGCAGTATATACTGTAGAGCAGCTGAACCTCCCTCCTAGTGCACTATATACTGTAGGGCAGCTGAACCTCCCTCCTAGTGCAGTATATAGAGCAGCTGAACCTCCCTCCTAGTGCAGTATATAGAGCAGCTGAACCTCCCTCCTAGTGCACTATATACTGTAGGGCAGCTGAACCTCCCTCCTAGTGCAGCTGAACCTCCCTCCTAGTGCAGTATATACTGTATAGTAGGGCAGCTGAACCTCCCTCCTAGTGCACTATATACTGTAGGGCAGCTGAACCTCCCTCCTAGCGCCTTCATTGCTAGCCAGAGCTGCTAGGCCACATGGGTCTTAGCTTACTTGTTAGCATGCTCGTCTCCAAATCCAAGGTGCTGCAAGTTGTGGGTTCGAGTCTGAATGAGTGCAGGGCTGATCCCCATGACAACACAACACAGATAACACTCACCCACACAACACACACCCATCCACATGACCAACACACACCGATCCACATGACCAACACACACTGATCCACACAACACACACCGATCCAAACAACACACACCGATCCACACAACACACACCGATCCACACGACCAACACACCGATCCACACAACACACAACACACACTGACCCACACAACACACACCGATCCACATGACCAACACACACTGATCCACACAACACACACCCATCCACACGACCAACACAACACAGGTTACTCGGCAGTGTAAATGTCTTCCATGCACTGCTCCCACCTCTGCACCTATCACAGGTGAGTTCCATGCGCTGCTCCCACCTCTGCACCTATCACAGGTGAGTTCCATGCACTGCTCCCACCTCTGCACCTATCACAGGTGAGTATTCTATTCGCTACACTACAGCTGAAGTTGAGTGCTAGAATCAGCTGATATAGATTCTGGTTGGAACACTTCTGTGGAGGGACTTTGTGAGGCCGGAGTTTTCCAGCACAGTCGAGGTCGCTGTTGGTGATGAAGATGAAGATGAAGGTGTACTCACGGGAGTCGGGGGGGCTCTGCTGCTGCTGATGCTGGTGTTGGTGCTGTTCCTGGTTCTGGTGCTGGTGTTGGTGTTGGTGCTGATGCTGTTCCTGATGCTGGTTCTGGTGCTGATGCTGGTTCTGGTGTTGCTGCTGGTGCTGGTGTTGATGCTGATGCTGGTTCTGGTGTTGGTGCTGATGCTGGTTCTGGTCCCCCTCGGTGATGCTCTGGGTCCGGTGCAGTAGCCACACGGTGCAAGACTCCGCACGCCGCTCCTGCTGCAGCAATGGGTGGAGCTGAGGGAGCAAGTGGGAGTGGACAGGTGAGTGGACAGGTGAGTGGACAGGTGAGGGGACAGGTGAGTGGACAGGTGAGTGGACAGGTGAGGGGACAGGTGAATGGACAGGTGAGTGGACAGGTGAGTGGACAGGTGAGTGGACAGGTGAGTGGGCAGGTGAATGAGGTGAGTGGACAGGTGAGGGGACAGGTGAGTGGACAGGTGAGGGGACAGGTGAGTGGACAGGTGAATGAGGTGAGTGGACAGGTGAATGAGGTGAGTGGACAGGTGAATGAAGTGAGTGGGCAGGTGAATGAGGAGTGAAGTTTATGTTTAGGCTAAAGTTGCGCTCGATACAGAATAACTGTTGTAGGAGCCAAAATGTATGGTCTCTTTTGGATGTTATGTTTTTGTTTTCCACTGGGTGGCGCATGTTAATTTCTTTCGGTCAGGTATAAAGGTAGGAACTGATGTGTTGTTGGTCAGGTGTCCTACCCGGAAGGGCAAAGGGTTTTGACCGCTAAGGCAACGCTAACGGCCTGTGTGACTACTGTACCTGCTGATGTATTTGGACTCGTTGGAATAAATGGATCACCTTGATTCAACTTGAAGACCGTTTACAGGCGTTTGGCTTTAATTCACAGTAAGCCAACAGTGTAGTTTAGCCACTGACTTTAGGCAACATCTAGCGCGTCAGCCATAGCCACCACCCGCGTTTGGGCACCTCAGTAGTTCCCTATCAGTACAGAACTCCTTTAACATTAGTCAAAACCCTGCGATAGTTTGTAATTAGTTCGCACGTCGGAGTCTTCTGCGCTTGTGGATTTAGGAGCATGAAGAGCCTTCCTTGTGGATTATTTGTTTGGATTCGTGGGCAATGACAAGGAGTTTCGTTTCGATGTGGATTGGATACTATACATGAGTGCTGCTGCCAACATCAGCTGATGACTACAGGCGCCCGACGAAAGGGGTATGGTAGCGCTACAATATTTAATGGCCATTTAATTCATTTATTTTGTGTGCACACAGTACCCGGGTACCAAAAACAACATCAGTGTAAATGCCGGCAGACATTTGACTTTGGGATTTCGTGCGTCGTTCGGACTGATTGACTTTGCGTTGCGTTACTGATTTGATTTTTCTTTACGCCGACTTTTTTCTTCGGCTACATCGAACTGTCGTATTTTTCCTTCGAACTCTCGCCACAACGGACGTGCGTGATCAACAACAAACAGCTGCTAGTAAACCTAGTAGTGTTGTTTGTGGCGATCAGCAAAGTAAGCGTGCAAACGCTCTTGCTGATAAACTTGTGACTTTGCAGGCGGACAGAAAATTAAAATTGGACAATGCAAGTGTAATTAGGAAAACTGTGGACGGTTTAAAGCACGACATTCCTCAATTACAAAAGGCTTTTAAATGTTTGGTTGAGAATTGTAATGATGCAAAACGCATTCATGAGTCATTGTTGAGTTTGTTACCTGTTGAAGAGCAAGAAAAGCATGATATTTGGTTTAAAGCAAAAATGATCTCAAACAATGATGCTATTTCTGAAATTAAGGTTTTTCTGGCTAAGGGCTCTGAAAATGTTCACACTGGTTTACCTGCTGTTTTCAATGCTGGTTTGCCTACTGAAAATAATGCTGCTGCTGATACTGATAGGGGGCCTGTGAATGTGAATGTTGAGGTTAAGGCTGTGCATGATGCTGATGCAAGTGCACCTGTGAATGGCAATGGTGCGGTTACAGCTGTAAATGAAAATGTTGAACGTGGCACTGGTATTAACCCAAATGACAGCATTTCCAATGTGGCTAGCAGAAGGTCACATCGAAGTGGTAATAGTGGCAGGTCAAGCACACGCTCAGCCAGGAAGCTGGCCCAGGCAGACAGAGCGGCACTGGTTGCTCGACAAGCTGTTTTAAAGGAGAAACATGCCATTGAGGAGCAGGAGCTACAGCTGAGGAGGAGAAGGGAGCAGCTTGATCTGGATGCTGACTTGGCGGCATCAGAAGCTAAGCTAGCAGTGCTGCATGCCTCTGACGGAAGGAGTCACTCAGCAGCACCCTCTGATGGCACGAGTTCTTATTTGCAGAAGGAGAAGGTGAAAGTGGCTAATCTTAATCCCAGTGCAATGGAATTTAAACCTGCTCTACCACAGCAAACAACACACCTCTCTGCCAAAGGCCCACTACCACCTAGCAACATACTGTCTACAGAAGCATGCAGGAAACAGACTGAGCAGTGGTGCAATGACGTTCTGAAACAATACACTATGCCTCAGCTACCACATGGAGCATCACATGGAGCACAATCACAGCATGTAAGGGCTGCACAACCACAGCAGGTGAGGCCTGTGCAACTGTCTCCCATCACTAATGCCTCACACAACACAGCAAGCTCACCAGACCTACTGGAAATCATGCAAAGGCAAAATGACATCACAGCCGCTCTGGTCCATGAACAACGCATCTCATCTCTACCATCAAGAGAGATACCAGTGTTCGATGGTGACCCTCTCCAGTTTCGGCCCTTCATGAAGGCCTTCGAACAGGGTGTGGAGAGTAAGGCTGGCAAAGGAGACTGCCTTTACTACTTAGAGCAGTTCACCACGGGTCAGCCCCAGGAATTGGTGCGCAGCTGCCAGCATATGGTGCCCGAGCGTGGCTATGTAGTGGCAAAGGGCCTCCTCACTGAGCACTTCGGCAACCCATACAAGTTGGCAACCGCCTACATGAACAAGGCTTTGGCCTGGCAATCTGTTAAAGCAGAGGATATGAAGGCACTGCAGGCCTACTCTTTGTTTTTACGTGGCTGCTGTAACGTCATGCATGAGCTGAGCTATGTACAGGAACTGGACATGCCTGTAAACATGAGGACCATTCTCTCAAAGCTGCCGTTCAAAATGAGAGAACAGTGGCGCACTACAGCTCATGACATTATGGAGAAAACGCATGACCGAGCTCACATCTTTGACCTGGTGCAGTTCATTGAACGACGTGTCAAAATTCTGTCTGACCCCTTGTTCGGCGATATACAGGATCCACCCTCCGCCTCACCTATGACTAAGCCGCCGTCAAAGTTCAAGCCCCAGCCTAGGAGCAGTGTAAAGGGGAACATTGTTGCTGCGACGGACGTGTCTGATGAAGGCCAGGACCAGACTCAGGATGAGGATGAGGAGGAAGTGAAATGCCTGTGCTGTGATCGTCGCCATCTGGTGGAGGAATGCAGGCAGTTCAGAGGTAAGAAGCACAAGGACAAAATTCTTTTCCTAAGGCAGAAGGGAGTTTGCTTTGCCTGTTTGCGCACTGGACACATGAGCAAAGACTGTGAGCAGCGCTTGACATGTCAGATCTGTGGAAAGGCTCATCCAACTGTGCTTCATATTAAACAGCAGCAGACCCCAGAACAGTCCAAGGATTCTGCTGACACCCAGCAGTCCTCCAGCGATATATGTGCGCATGCAGGGGCCGGTAGAGACCAGTGTGTACTGTCCATTCTACCTGTGAAGCTGAAGTCTGCCAAAGGAAGCCGCATCATAACAACTTATGCCTTTCTAGACCCTGGTAGCTCAGCTACATTTTGCTCTGAACACCTCATGCAAAAACTCAATCTTACAGGCAAGAAAACCAGCCTCCTGTTGAGGACAATGGGACAAGAAAAGGCCGTTGCTGCGTACACCCTCTCTGGTCTAGAGGTCTCAGAGATGAACAGTGACAACTTTTATCCCCTGCCCGAGGTATTCACACAGAAGAAAATGCCTGTCACTGTGGAAAACATGATCACATCTAAGGATCTGGCTAGGTGGCCCCACTTGTCAAAGGTGCACATCCCAAATGTGAAGGCGGATGTTGGCCTGTTGATTGGCACCAACGCACCCAGACTATTAGAGCCCTGGGAGGTCATCAATAGCCGCGACAACAGTCCGTTTGCGACTCGTTCAGTCTTAGGTTGGTCCGTAAACGGTCCTCTGAGTGGAAGCAGTGGCGCACCAACACCCTCCGCCACAGTGAACCGCATCTCACTTCAAATACTTGAACAGATGCTTGTGAGTCAATACAACCACGACTTCACGGAAAAGGCTTCGGAGGAAAAGGAAATGTCTAGAGATGACCTCAAGTTTATGGAGACAATGGACCAGTCAGCAAAACTGCAGGATGGAAAGTACTGCCTGAAGTTGCCGCTCAAGAGGAAAGAGGTGTCTTTGCCCAACAATATTGCTGCAGTGAAGCAGAGGATGCAGGGCCTGAGGAGAAGGTTTCTAAATAACCCAAGCTTGCACCATCAGTATGCTGACTTTGTGAATGGCCTTATCAGCAACAACTATGCAGAACCTGTGCTGCTGCCAAAGCGTCAAGGCGAACCTGGTAGAGTTTGGTACATTCCCCATCACTCAGTCCATCACCCAAAGAAAGGTACCCTTCGGGTGGTGTTCGACTGTGGTGCCACCTACCAAGGTGCCTGCTTGAACAAAGAGCTGCTTCAGGGGCCTAACCTCACAAGCTCCTTACTGGGAGTCCTGCTGCGCTTCAGAGAGGAACCTGTGGCGTTTATGGGCGACATACAGGCAATGTTCCATCAGGTGAAGGTCGCAGAGGAAGACAGAGATTTCCTCCGCTTTCTGTGGTGGCCGAACGGAGACATCACTCAGGAGCTGCGGCAGTACAGGATGACCGTTCACTTGTTCGGTGCTGTATCCTCGCCAAGCTGCGCTAGCTACGCACTGAGGAAAACCGCTGACGACCACCAGTCTGAATTCCCCGCTGCTGTATGCAAATCCGTCAAGGAAAACTTTTATGTCGACGACTACTTGAAAAGCTCTGCCACAGAAGCAGATGCTATTCAGACCATCAAGGACCTGACTGCACTGTGTCAGAAGGGAGGCTTCACCCTGGAGAAGTTTGTCAGCAACAGCCGTGCTGTCTTGCAGGCCATTGCACCAGAAAGAAGGGCTAAGGATTTAAAGGAACTGGATCTTGACCGTGACAATCTGCCAGTAGAGAGAGCCCTAGGTCTACTCTGGTGCGTGGAAACTGACTCATTCCGTTTCAAGATCGAACTGAAGCAACAGACACTTACCAGACGTGGTATGTTGTCCACCATCAGCTCAGTGTATGACCCTCTGGGTTTCCTGGCCCCTGTCACATTACCTGCTAAGATCATGTTACAGGAGCTATGCAGGAGAGGAGGTGGATGGGATGATTCCTTGCCACCTGACATCTTATGCCAGTGGAACTCATGGCTGGAGGACTTGGACCTGCTCAACACCTTCAAGATATCCAGGTGTGTCAATCCAGCGACGTATGGCAAGGTTGCTCGAGCCCAACTCCATCACTTTGCCGACGCCAGCGAAGCTGGGTATGGGACCGTGACATACGTGAGGATGTTGAATGAGCAAGGTCAAGTACAAGTCTCCTCTCTCCTTGGCAAAGCCAGAGTAACACCACTGAAGGCAGTGACAATTCCCCGGCTTGAACTGACTGCAGCAGTTCTCGCTGTGCGGATGGACTCCATGCTGAAGGAAGAACTGAAGTGGACATTCGAGGATTCTGTCTTCTGGACGGACAGTACTTCTGTCCTCAAGTACATTAAGAATGAGGATAAGAGATTTCACACGTTCGTGGCCAACAGGATTTCCACTATCAGAGAGTCATCAGAACCAAAGCAATGGAGGCATGTCGGTTCCAAAGACAATCCAGCTGACGACGCGTCAAGGGGATTGAGGGTGGCAGGTTTCCTGAAGACCAGTAGGTGGTGGGAAGGGCCTGCATTTCTTTGGAAGCGTGAGGAGGACTGGCCTAACAATGTCTTTGATGTTTCCCTGAGTGCTGAGGACAAGGAGGTGAAGAGAGAGGCAGCCACGAATGCCATCAACGTGTGCAATGCTGTTACACCAACTGACCAGCTCATTAGCTATTTCTCTGACTGGAAGAGGCTCAAGAAAGCAGCTGCTTGGTTTCTACGTTTGAAGGCCATTCTATTGGAGAAGGCTCGCTGGAGAAAACAGCTGAAGGGGCCTGTGGCAAGTCAGTCGAGTACAGCTGCTGGCCAAAGTTTCACTGTGACACCCAGGGGTAACATCCTAACAGTAGACGATCTGCTGGAGGCAGAGAATGCAGTAGTGCGCTATTCCCAGCAGCAGCAGTTCAAGGAGGAGATTGCTGCTCTGTCCTCCGCAAAGGCAGCAGTGAGTCGCCAAAGTCCCCTGTACAGGCTTGACCCAGTCTTGGTCGATGGCCTAGTAAGAGTTGGAGGAAGGCTGAGTAGAGGAGCAATGCCAGAGGAGTCCAAACACCCTATTATCCTCAGCAAAGGGCAGAACCTCGCAGCACTCATCCTCAAGCATGTCCATCAAAGCCTAGGTCATGCTGGCCGTGCACACACAGTGTCATCTGTGAGAAAGAAGTTCTGGATTACTAAAGCAAATGCAGCTATCAGGAAAGTAATCTCAGAATGTACTTTCTGTAAACGTTACCATGGACGTCTCCTGGAACAAAAGATGGCGGATCTTCCAGAGGTGCGGGTCCAGCCAGACTTACCCCCCTTCACCAACACTGGGGTAGACTACTTCGGTCCTGTGGAAGTAAGAAAAGGAAGAGGAACTTGCAAGCGGTATGGAGCCATATTTACCTGCTTAGCCAGCAGAGCGGTACATCTGGAGGTGGCAGCTTCCCTGGAAACAGATGCCTGCATCAATGCTCTGAGGCGCTTCATAAGCAGAAGAGGACAGGTGACTCACCTGATCTCAGATAACGGTACCAACTTCATTGGAGCAAACCGGGAACTGAAAGAAGCGATGGCTGCGCTCAACCACCAGCGGATTGAAGGAGTCCTCTCACAAGCTGGAATACGCTGGAGCTTCAACCCACCAGCAGGCTCACATCATGGTGGCGTCTGGGAGAGGATGATCCGCATGGTGAGAAGGGTCCTAAGTTCAGTGGTACGTCAGCAGACACTGGATGATGACTCCTTGCATACAGTGTTTTGCGAGGCGGAAGCTATTTTGAACGACCGACCTCTTACCAAGCTTTCAGACGACCCAACTGATCTAGAACCGCTCACACCCAACCACCTGCTCTTGCTAAAGGGAAAGCCCGCTATGCCACCAGGAGTCTTCGAGCCTCATGACCAGTATGTTAGACGAAGATGGAGACAAGTGCAATATGTCGCGGATTTGTTCTGGAAGAGATGGGTCCGAGAATATTTGCCACTGCTCCAAGAACGACAGAGATGGAATGAGAAGAGGAGGAGTCTGAAAGCTGGAGACATAGTTGTCATCATGGATGCCTCTGCCCCCCGTGGATCTTGGCCCCTTGCCAGAGTGCTAGGGGTATTTCCTGATAGGCAGGGCCTGGTGCGATCTGTCAGGTTGCAGACGAAATCCAACGTCATTGAAAGACCTGTGACCAAACTCTGCTTAGTTCATGGAGTATGATTCTGAACGTGTTATTACATTGTACTTATCACTTGGTGTTTCCTACATTTTGGTTCCTTTTTTGTTTTCATTTATTTGAATTGCTGTGTCTTCCTGCCATCATCAATTAGGGGCCGGTGTGTAGGAGCCAAAATGTATGGTCTCTTTTGGATGTTATGTTTTTGTTTTCCACTGGGTGGCGCATGTTAATTTCTTTCGGTCAGGTATAAAGGTAGGAACTGATGTGTTGTTGGTCAGGTGTCCTACCCGGAAGGGCAAAGGGTTTTGACCGCTAAGGCAACGCTAACGGCCTGTGTGACTACTGTACCTGCTGATGTATTTGGACTCGTTGGAATAAATGGATCACCTTGATTCAACTTGAAGACCGTTTACAGGCGTTTGGCTTTAATTCACAGTAAGCCAACAGTGTAGTTTAGCCACTGACTTTAGGCAACATCTAGCGCGTCAGCCATAGCCACCACCCGCGTTTGGGCACCTCAGTAGTTCCCTATCAGTACAGAACTCCTTTAACAACTGTTGTTTTTCAACGTTTTAAGCAGATATCTTCTAGGAACAGACTGAAGGTAGTGGAGGTGGAAATGTTAAGGAAAACTCCAGACTTGGCATCAAATTGTTGCCAGCTGTTTAAATATGAATGAAACTATAGACATTCTGTCTCTGAATCCAACTACGTGACAAGAACATCATCGATGTACCTGCCCCACCATGTTGTCTTTTCTAAACACGGAATCACTGACGTAAGCAAACATTTCTCCCCAAACACCCATAAAAAGCTTTCAGTAGTTTGGAGCAGACATCAGTTGCCTGTTTATAGAACTGATTCTGAAAAACAAAAAAAGAAAAAGAAAAAAGAAACGTTCTTCACATTCTGCAGGTTGTGAAATGACTGCAGCGTGGGCATCTGAGCTGGCGCTCTTTTCCAGACGAGTGTGATGAGGCCAGCGTTGGTGTACACAGCGTATATCGTCATGGTAAACTGCACACTGTAAAGCGCTTATTGACACGGTAACCTGCACTTCTTCTTGTTCCTTACCCGTGTCAGACTTCCAGATGTAAACAAGGAGCGATCGCCTCCTGAACAAACTGCAAGGTTGCAATAGCGGATAGGGACACTGGGGGCGGGAGGAAATATTACTGTTTTCGATAAAACTGGTCAGTCAAGCAAAACAACGATTTCTAAGCGATTTTATGACTATGAAAAAGTTGCAAAGGGTCTCTTTAAGCTGGTCAGGGGCTATGTCCAGAAGTCAAGCGTGCACGCTGGGCAGTGTGCATTTTCCGGAAGTTACGTCAGAATAGACTGTCCGAAAGTCAAGCGCTCTCACTAGTTGGGTACTTCGTTTGGCGTGATTTCCAAGCGTGCATCGATGCATCTTTTTTGGCCTCAGATATCCCATAATCCATTGCGCAGCGCAGGTCAAGCTCCACATGTCATGCAAATCGTCAACACACCCCCCTCCCCGAGTCAGGTGACGCCAACTAGTTAGTGCTGTCCAAATGTAGGTAGGGACGCATACTGAGGAGCGAGCTAACTAAGACGCTACTGGGAAGAGGGTACTATCCAGCGTGCACGCTTGACTTCTGGACATAGCCAGGGACTCCTCACACTGAACAGCCTGTTGCTCTAAACTCTCACTGAGGCTGCAGGGTCCTCCACACCCATCTTGCCCTCTGCCGCCACCTAGTGGTGGGTGTGGGAACCTCGTCGGGGGTTGAGATCATTAGGAATGCAAAAGGAACGTTCTGGGCACGTCCAGTGGAGCGAAGTTAGACACGGGTCTCCGGCATTTAGCAGAAATACACTTAATATTCAAAACACCCTAGGGCTCCCAGGGCTGTTAGTTGCAGAGGGCATGTGTGTGTGTGTGTGTGTGTGTGTGTGTGTGTGTGTGTGTCTGTGTGTCTGTGTGTCTGTGTGTCTGTGAGTGTGTGTGTGTGTGTGTGTGTGTGTGTGAGTGTGTGTGTGTGTGTGTGTATGTGTGTGTGTGTGTGTGTGTGTGTGTGTGTGTCTGTGTGTCTGTGTCTGTGTCTGTGTGTGTCTGTGAGTGTGTGTGTGTGTGTGTGTGTGTGTGTGTGTGTGTGTGTGTGTCTGTGTGTCTGTGTCTGTGTGTGTCTGTGAGTGTGTGTGTGTGTGTGTGTGTGTGTGTGTGTGTGTGTGTGTGTGCCTCACCTCATCTTGGTCCAGCATGACCAGTTGGAAGGCTGTGGCGATGCAGAACTTCAGCTTCCACGTGATTGGCTCGTTGAAGGGCTGACCACATGAGATCCAGTGGACAGACGAGCTCTTCATGTCTGTGGAACGAACACACACACACACACACCTTTTTCAAATCTATGGCACTGGCCATTCACATGTGGTGTTTGTCAGCAGCACTAACACTGCCTGGGCACTATATGCGTCATGATGGCCATGATTTGCTGATGCCCAACAGGTCATGGGCAACACTGGCAGATTTATTCAGAACGCAGACCAGTCTTGTCAACCAGCCCAATGCCCCCGGGGTGACTTATCGTTGGGCAAGGTGTACTGTACAATATCCTCTCTGTGGTATGAAGACGGAACCGGACTAATTTAATTCGAGGATCACTGACTCAGACCAACTTCACTCATACCGCGCCATCACACACAGGCCATAGTCATCATGCCGGCTTTCCCCCTGTATAACTGACCACAGCTGCTGACCGTTAACGCTACATGCCGCATGCTTTCGGAAACATGTGATTTCTGAAATTAAATCTGCGCACATTAATGTCTAAAAAAGTGGAATAAGCTATGGCCAGGCAATGCACGTGACTATGAATGAATCACTTTCTAAATGAGCTTAAACAAGCTTTCAGCGGACTCTCTTGACCGCATAACTTATTGTTCACTAACGGTATGCTAATTTTAGCCGCCGGTAGTAGTAGGCCTAGGCTAGGCGGTGGTGTAAAATAAATTAACTGCTTTACCTGCCAACTAGGTTACGATCGATTTAGCACCTGAGTGGCTAGAATCCATTGACTTCACAGCACAACACGAAAGACTAAACGAAGACAAATAGTGTAAACACAAGCATATCAAATAATGTTTAATGTTTGAACACTTCTCAAAAATTTGCTGAGTTTAAGTTAATGTATCAAATCGATCACAGAAAATCTGATCACGTCAATGTCACTCAGTCATAAACGTTAGCTAATGTTCACAGATCAATTGCTTCACTGAACAGCTAATAGATATTCTGTTATTTTATACTCAATAATTCACAAGCATGCAACAAAACACCTGAGGCACAGGGTAAATCATACACATTGACCTGCACCAGATAATCTTGACGTTGCTTTAAATAGCCTTTAGATTGTTGAGTGGGAACTTGGAAGAGGCTGAATCTGCTTACCAATGACCCTCATCCAACCCTGGTGGTGGCTTTTTGACAGGTAGGGCAATAGCTTCGCCATGTCCATGGCTGGGCAACTTGTCAAAGCTGACACTCACTCACTCACTCACTCAACGGCTCCGCAACACGTGGACTCGGATCACACGAACAGCGCACAAATCCCACATTTTCAGATCCTTCAGATCACAATGATCGGGAAAGATTTCACTAGACAGTGACTTTGACAGGGTTACTGTATGGTCAAGTAGCAGCGAGTCCAAATGCAGATCCGATGACAGGGACGTGTGCGGTGTGCTGCCCTGGACTGGGTTACTCCATCCGGTCTCATCAACAATGTTTGGGTCAATGGACTGCGCATGCCACCGACCGGACTGCAGTTCGCGCCGTTAACACCTTAATCAAATTAACGGCTAAGCTGCCCGCGGAGGGCATCTCGGAACTTGAATGCATCCATGTGAAAGGGAAACATCAGTGCTGAAGGCTACTTAGCAATGTGTCTGTATGGCAACAGGTATTCTGTACTGAATTATTTAAAACTTTGACTGCATTTTCTCCTCTAAAAATAAGGGGTTTGGAGCTTATGTTAAAAATTAGATGGACAGCTTCGGTTTTATTTATAATAGAGATAGACTACAAGTGCATTTTAATAGGCTATGAATAGTTGCAAGAGGGGAACTATGTAACAAGTCTTCCTGAGCTGAATTTAAAATGAAAATTAAATTAAATAAGTAATGTGCAGATAACAATCCTGAACAAATGTTGACAATGTCTCAAAAAGCAGGCCTCTGCATAAAAATCTGCCTGAGATCCAGCAGGTAATGGTTTGAGACACAGCGGACCATGAACACTTCAGGCAGTTGCCTGTGCTGTGCTGCCCTCTACTGGCCACATCCATGCTTAGCCCCTGTCCAGGAACGCTGAGATTGTACTGTTAAACACATAGCTCATTACACAACGTGAACCTGTCAATCACCTGTCGGCTGTCAATAGTACTCTCTTCCCTTAAATGTCCCTTTTGAAATGTGATCTTGACAGAAATGACTGTAAAATTTACAGTGTAAATGTTGTAGTACATTTAGTAATCATTTTGAGGATAGGCATGTCTTCACTGATTCATTAACAATTTTATTTACCTTTAAAGGGACACTTCCTGCTTTCAATGATGTAAAATTATGATTTTTACATCATTGAACGCAGGAAGTCCTATTCATGGGTTTCACTGAAATCCGTATTTCTCCCATCTCAAGGCAAACTGAGGGAATGATGCACGACCATTCAAAAACATGACTGGTTTTCTAAATATACAAAGTTTAATGCTAATCAGTGAAGTGTCCCTTTAACAGAAATATTTTGCTATCTTTTTGTTTTGAGTGTATTACTTTTAATCTTTGGTTTGCACAGGACCTTAGCATTTTTTTAATGACAATAATTGGTGTTCATAATCCTACAAGGGCCTGTTATCATTAACTGATCTGAACTGAAAGCTACAAGCATTCAAAGGAATGAAGCTGCCTGTGCCTTCCTGCTCCATTGGCTGTTGACAGCTCACAGCTCACGTCTTCCTCATGATTGGCTGTTGACAGCTCACAGCTCACGTCTTCCTCATGATTGGCTGTTGACAGCTCACAGCTCACGTCTTCCTCGTGATTGGCTGTTGATGGCTCACAGCTCGTATGTGTGCATTCATCATTCCATCATATGTTGTGGATAGTTGGGGATGTTCGGGTCTTGTTGATGCGGTCTTATAGAATATAAGTTGGCTTATACAGTTTAATGAAGAACGGAGATTGAGCAAAACAATTAACGGACAAATCAAGTATGAATGAAAACATCACACTCATGATGTTAAACATTTATTTTAATATTAAATACTCTTAACATCACAGGTAACATTTTAAGCTGTGTATCTTAGTACTAACATGACACTACAAGCGGAGTACAACAACACAATAAATACACAGGTGTGTGTTTATTTGTGTGTACAACAACATATCTACACAGGTGTGTGTTTATTTGTGTGTACAACAACACAATATCTACACAGGTGTGTGTTTATTTGTGTGACGTCTTCGTTTACATCTGCAACATGAGGTTAGATTTAGATAACGTGTATTGTCCCATATTTTGATAGAAGGGCAGGCGAAATAATGAAAATGGTTACATTTTACAAAACAAAACAAAACAAAACAAAACAAAAAACATGAAGCTGAAAGCAAGTGGCTTTTAGGATGCTTTCCCTTTCTTAGCACAAAACTATTGATATTTTCATATTAATATATTTGGCAATCACTGATAGTTCTATTTATTACCAAAACATATTGCATAGTTGAAAGCTTGTGTTAATAGTGCAATGACATCAGGGGTAATATTATATCCAATTTTATATACATACGTATATATAAGAATAATCAAACTCCAATCAAACTCTATTCGCTATGAGCCTGAAGAATCTCAAAATATTCAGCATTTTGAAAAGTTCACTAGCTTTATGCTACCAGTTAGCAGAGACCCAATATCATGACCACAATACGTCTTTTGGGGACATACCAAGAAAACCTAACAGATTTAAAAACAGGGAAAAAAATCTTTGGATATGGCAGAAACAAAGATTAAAGTTACGGACTCACTTCTATGGCAACCCCTAAGAGAAGATAAGATAAGATCTCAACTGTTATTCATATGCTAAAATACAGGCAGTCAACGAGTACTTCTATCTGGCATTTGGAGTAGTGAACTGTCTCAACAATCCAATACCACTTGGAAAATACAGAAAAAGTGAATAACAGCAATCCTGTCCCAGAGAAGGTGTAGGACAGAACCGCTGTCCCAGAGAAGGCTTCAGCAGAGAGGTTTGCATTGCTTTGGTCGTTACATTCTCCCGTGCGCCCGTCACATCACATGGAACAGAGCTCATGAAAGTCACGGAGGAAAAACAGAACACTTGTGGAACTATCTACAAACACATGTACGCCATGCAACTGCCACGGGTCAAACCTACCCCCAGGGGTCAAACCTACCCCCAGAGGTCAAACCTACCCCCAGGGGTCAAACCTACCTCCAGAAGGCTGGACGCTGATCCTAACCACTAGATACGTCTTACGGACCGAGGGAGAAAAGACAGCTTTAAAGATTTGTATTCTTGTTTTTGTAAATAAAAGAGAATAGAAGAAGCAAAATATGCCTAATATGGTAATGGTGAATACTGCTGTTTGTAAAAAATAGCCATTGCCGTATGTGGCTCACTACAGGAGAGCTACATCAGATAGCTACGTCAGATAGCGCAGGATAGCTCCATCAGGTCTACGTCTGTCAGAGCACACACTCAGCTTCTGCTCAGAGGGGGGACAGGATGTGGCCACAGCTGGCTCTTACTGCACACACACACACACACACACACACACAGCTGATCCTGAAATGATGGCGGCTCAAATCTGACTCTGAATCAGTCGTGTGTGATCAGTTGCTGCCCAGTTGTTTGTTGGCCTGTTGTTTGTTTATCACTTCTGTTTGTTTATTGTTTATCTTCTAAGCGAACAGGTCAGTACTGAGTCACTGCTGCATAGAACAGAACTGTCTGGTTCACACAGTACTGGTGTGTGTGTGTGTTTGTGTGTGTTTGTGTGTGTGTGTGTGTGTGTGTGTGTGTGTATGGTGATGCTTTCTCAATGGCATGCTGTGAAATGACTGTCTGGTAATAGCTTATACACATTGTTGCCCTCCCACACTTCAGCCTGCTAAGTGCTGCTTCAGACTAATACAACTAACAATTATCATTTGGTCAATCGGGCATGGGCCTGGGAGCGGCTACGCTAGGTGCTAACGGGCGGGGTGTGTGTGTGTGTGTGTGTGTGTGTGTGTGTGTGTGTGTGTGTGTGTGTGTGTGCCAGTTCAGTAGGGTGTAGTACCCTCCCACTCCACCAGGTACTGCACCTTGCCCTCAGGTGTGATGCGGCGGGGTGTGTGTGTGTGTGTGTGTGTGTGTGTGTGTGCCAGTTCAGTAGGGTGTAGTACCCTCCCACTCCACCAGGTACTGCACCTTGCCCTCAGGTGTGATGCGGCGGGTGTGTGTGTGTGTGTGTGTGTGTGTGTGTGTGTGTGTGTGTGTGTGTGTGTGTGTGTGTGTGTGTGCCAGTTCAGTAGGGTGTGGTGCCCTCCCACTCCACCAGGTACTGCACCTTGCCCTCAGGTGTGATGCGGCGGGCGAGCACCTGGTACTTCTCCCCGCAGGTGAGGCGTCCGGCGGCGCCAAAGTAGCTGGTGATGGACGACTTGAGGTGCGAGAGCGACGAGTCGTCTTCGCTGATGCTCTCGAAGGTGTGGCTGTCGATGCCCGTCTCCATGGTGACGGCCGGCTCCTCGCCCGGCAGGCTCAGCGGGCTGATGGGGTCGCTCTCCGACGCCGCCCTCTTCGTGGCCATCAGCGAGTAGCAGGAGGAGGGCAGCTTACGCTTACGGCTGCCCACGTTCTTACTGCAACACACAGCGAGTACACTCAACACACAGCAAGTACACTCAACACACAGGGAGTACACTCAACACACAGCAAGTACACTCAACACACAGGAGGTACACTCAACACACAGGAAGTACACTCAATACACAGCAAGTACACTCAACACACAGGAAGTACACTCAACACACAGCAAGCACACTCAACACACAGCAAGTACACTCAACACACAGCGAGTACACTCAACACACAGGAAGTACACTCAACACACAGGAAGTACACTCAATACACAGCAAGTACACTCAACACACAGGAAGTACACTCAACACACAGGAAGTACACTCAACACACAGGAAGTACACTCAACACACAGCAAGTACACTCAACACACAGGAAGTACACTCAACACACAGGGAGTACACTCAACACACAGGAAGTACACTCAACACACAGCAAGCACACTCAACACACAGCGAGTACACTCAACACACAGCGAGTACACTCAACACACAGGAAGTACACTCAACACACAGGGAGTACACTCAACACACAGGAAGTACACTCAACACACAGGAAGTACACTCAATACACAGCAAGTACACTCAACACACAGGAAGTACACTCAACACACAGGAAGTACACTCAACACACAGGAAGTACACTCAACACACAGGAAGTACACTCAACACACAGCAAGTACACTCAACACACAGGAAGTACACTCAACACACAGGGAGTACACTCAACACACAGGAAGTACACTCAACACACAGGGAGTACACTCAACACACAGGAAGTACACTCAACACACAGCGAGTACACTCAACACACAGGAAGTACACTCAACACACAGCGAGTACACTCAACACACAGGAAGTACACTCAACACACAGCAAGTACACTCAACACACTGGAAATACACTCAACACACAGCACGTACACTCAACACACAGGAAGTACACTCAACACACAGCGAGTACACTCAACACACAGCGAGTACACTCAACACACAGCGAGTACACTCAACACACAGCGAGTACACTCAACACACAGGAAGTACACTCAACACACAGCGAGTACACTCAACACACAGGAGGTACACTCAACACACAGCGAGTACACTCAACACACAGGAAGTACACTCAACACACAGCGAGTACACTCAACACACAGGAAGTACACTCAACACACAGCAAGTACACTCAACACACTGGAAGTACACTCAACACACAGCACGTACACTCAACACACAGGAAGTACACTCAATACACAGCAAGTACACTCAACACACAGCGAGTACACTCAACACACAGCGAGTACACTCAACACACAGCGAGTACACTCAACACACAGGAAGTACACTCAACACACAGGAAGTACACTCAACACACAGGAGGTACACTCAACACACAGCAAGTACACTCACAAGTACACTCAACACACAGCAAGTACACTCACAAGTACACTCAACACACAGCAAGTACACTCAACAAACAGCGAGTACACTCAACACACAGGAAGTACACTCAACACACAGCAAGTACACTCAACAAACAGCGAGTACAGGAGTACACTGATGCTGCAGAACAGTGCTGGGTATGGAGGCTCTAAAGCTGCATAATAGTGCTGGGTATGGAGGATCTGATGCTGCAGATCAGTGCTGGGTATGGAGGCTCTAAAGCTGCATAATAGTGCTGGGTATGGAGGATCTGATGCTGCAGAACAGTGCTGCAGAATAGTGTTGGGTATGGAGGCTCTGATGCTGCATAATAGTGCTGGGTATGGAGGCTCTAAAGCTGCATAATAGTGCTGGGTATGGAGGATCTGATGCTGCAGATCAGTGCTGGGTATGGAGGCTCTAAAGCTGCATAATAGTGCTGGGTATGGAGGATCTGATGCTGCAGAACAGTGCTGCAGAATAGTGTTGGGTATGGAGGCTCTGATGCTGCATAATAGTGCTGGGTATGGAGGCTCTAATGCTGCAGAATAGTGTTGGGTATGGAGGGTCTAATGCTGCAGAATAGTGTTGGGTATGGAGGATCTGATGCTGCATAATAGTGCATTACAGGCTGGGTATGGAGGCTCTGATGCTGCAGAATAGTGCTGCAGAATAGTGCTGGGTATGGAGGCTCTAATGGTGCAGAATAGTGCATTACAGGCTGGGTATGGAGGATCTGATGCTGCAGAATAGTGCTGGGTATGGAGGATCTGATGCTGCAGAATAGTTGCTGGGTATGGAGGATCTGATGCTGCATAATAGTGCTGGGTATGGAGGATCTGATGCTGCCAGCTTCAGTCTTATTTCAGTTGAACATGTGACACTACTCTGATGCAGTCATATGAAATTCACTACTTTTCCGAGCATATGGTCAGGAGCCTTATTTACTGTAACAACATGAAATTAGCAGTTGGCACTGCACTTCACTGATCTCGCCACAAGGGGTCAGTGTGTATCCAAACTGTAGAGAGTGGGATCCCCAGTGGGAGCAACAGTGCCCTCTAGAGGCATGTGTGTGCTACAGCGTCTCAGGAAGAGGGCCATGATCATGATCCTGCAGCTGCAGCTCGGTGTGCACTCTGGGTGAGCATGTAGGGGAGCCCCCCTTCCCCTGAGTCAGTCAGTCTGCCTATCCTCACCACACACACACACACACACACACACACACACACGCCTCACAGGAAATGAGCTGCAGGCTCCACCGTGGCACTCTCTCAGACTAGAAACATCTAACGGAAGAGCCACATAGTTTGCACATGGCAGAGGACTGCATACAGATTTCTGTGTGTGTGTGTGTGTATGTGTGTGTGTGTGTGTGTGTGTGTGTGTGTGTGTGTGTGTGTGTGTGCTTTTCTGACTACTCCTCTGTCTGTGATAGAAAAAGACAACCCAATGCCCCAAGGTAGATTATAATCATAATAACACTGTGACTGTGTGTGTGTGTGTGTGTGGTGTGTGTATATGTGTGCACCATCAGATGGGCCATAGAACATCTCCTGTCGCCCCCCAAAGACACACACACACACACACACACACACACACACACACACACACACACACACACACACACACACCAGTAGCACCATCCTCACGCAGCATGGGATCTCCCCATCAACACAGCGCTAGCGTGCTAATGAGGCTAACTAAACAGCATGCTACACTGATCAGGGCTTACTACAGCTCTGCTAATGAGGCTAACTAAACAGCATGCTACACTGATCAGGGCTTACTACAGCCAAAGATCGTATAGTTACTAAGATGAATCATAAAGGGGTTTTTCAATGGAACAAAATAGCAGCACTTCCTGCCTCCTAAAGGGGCGTGTTCAGTGACGAAATAATCGGTTTAGAAAGGTGTAGAATTATTTCTCCCATATAAATACCTCCGTTTGCCTCCTAAATGGGAGTGGCAGTTGCGTCACAATGAAACCAGAATGTACCCTCATATGAATCGTCTCGCTTTATAAACCGTCTCTGCTACAGCTCTGCTAATGAGGCTAACTAAACAGCATGCTACACACTGATCAGGGCTCACTACAGCTCTGCTAATGAGGCTAACTAAACAGCATGCTACACACTGATCAGGGCTCACTACAGCTCTGCTAATGAGGCTAACTACACAGCATGCTACACACTGATCAGGGCTCACTACAGCTCTGCTAATGAGGCTAACTAAACAGCATGCTACACACTGATCAGGGCTCACTACAGCTCTGCTAATGAGGCTAACTAAACAGCATGCTACACACTGATCAGGGCTTACTACAGCTCTACTAATGAGGCTGCTGGAGCTATGCATGTTCACTACAGGCATACAGAAGCCAATACTACCAGTGGTTCTCAAACCTTTCTCAACGAGTTCTACCTCTGAAAACAAGAGGCTCTTCAAGTACCACCACCATAACTGACATCAAAACACAATGGTGTAGGCCAACTGAGCTACATTTGTACATTGTGCATGTACATACTGTTTTGAGTCCGTACCACGCCCCCCCAGTGGTACCACAGCTGGAGAACCACAGCTGTAGATGTGTGTGTGTGTGTATGTGTGTTTGTGTCATTAGAGAGGGGTAGATGTCGTTAGAGGGGGGTAGATGTCGTTAGAGAGGGGTTATTGCCGTTAGAGAGGGGTAGATGTCATTAGTGAGGGGTAGATGTCGTTAGAGGGGTAGATGTCGTTAGAGAGGGGTAGATGTCGTTAGAGAGGGGTAGATGTCGTTAGAGGGGTAGATGTCGTTAGAGAGGGGTAGATGTCGTTAGAGAGGGGTAGATGTCGTTAGAGAGGGGTAGATGTCGTTAGAGAGGGGTAGATGTCATTAGAGAGGGGTAGATGTCATTAGAGAGGGGTAGATGCCGTTAGAGAGGGGTTACTGTCGTTAGAGAGGGGTAGATGTCGTTATAGAGGGGTAGATGTCATTAGAGAGGGGTAGATGTCGTTAGAGAGGGGTTATTGTCGTTAGAGAGGGGTAGATGCCGTTAGAGAGGGGTAGATGTCGTTAGAGAGGGGTAGATGTCGTTAGAGAGGGGTAGATGCCATTAGAGGGGGGTAGATGTCGTTAGAGAGGGGTAGATGTCATTAGAGGGGGGTAGATGTCGTTAGAGAGGGGTAGATGTAGTTAGAGAGGGGCAGATGTCATTAGAGAGGGGTAGATGTAGTTAGAGAGGGGTAGATGTGGTTAGAGAGGGGTAGATGCCGTTAGAGGGGGTTACTGCCGTTAGAGGGTGAGTCATTTAAACAATGAAACTGATGGTTTGTGGGGAGTGAGGGAGTCGGCCTCAGCTGTGCAGTCTGTCCCCAGTGATCTGAGAGTAGTTGGTCTTTGGGCGTTTTCACATTATTTCACACTATCCAGTGATGAATCACGGGCTGAATCGATACGAATGTAAACTATCACAAGTGAAATTAAACTTTTCTCTACAAACAA
>NC_085001.1:1979627-1989627 GCF_963854185.1 Sardina pilchardus | reverse complement strand
ACTGTAGAATGGCGTGAGTGACTGAGGGATGAGAACCGCGAACACATGTTTCAAAATAAAAGCGTGTTTGTTTATAGCCGCACACTTTCCCCTTGGGATCCGCCATAGTCTCTACCGAAATTAATGGAATTAGACCTCTGTGATAAGACCTTGTAAATTATCTGTGGCTCTGTAGCTCTGTAGTGTGTGTGTGTGTGTGTGTGTGTGTGTGTGTGTGCAACTCACTCTCCAGGTCCTCCACAGTAGTAGTAGCACTAGCACTGCTGGTGGAGTACTGTATGTGTGTGTGTGTGTGTGTGTGTGTGTGTGTGTGTGTGTGTGTGTGTGTGTATAACTCACTCTCCAGGCCCTTCACAGTAGCAGTAACACTGCTGGTGGTTGGTGCGGTGTGTGTGTGTGTGTGTGTGTGTGTGTGTGTGTGTGTGTGTGTGTGTATAACTCACTCTCCAGGCCCCCCACAGTAGTAGTAGCACTGCTGGTGGAGTACTGTGTGTGTGTGTGTGTGTGTGTGTGTGTGTGTGTGTGTGTGTGTGTGTGTGTGTGTGAGAGAGTGTGTGTGTGTGTGTGTGTGTGTGTGTGTGTGTGTGTGTGTGTGTGTGTGTGTGTGTGTGTGTGTGTGTATAACTCACTCTCCAGGCCCTCCACAGTAGCAGTAGCACTGCTGGTGGTTGGTCCGGTGCAGGGAGTCCCACTCCAGCTCGTCTGGGTTGTAGGCCAGCACCTGCTTCATGGCCTGCAGTGCTCTGGCTATGGGCCCCTTCTTCAGAGCGCCCCCTTTCTGTGGGGAGGACAACAGCAACACGCTCACACATCAACTACTGGACCACTAGCAGAGCCAATCCACCATCACACACACACACACACACACACACACACACACACACACACAATCAACTACTAGACCACTAGCAGAACCAATCCACCAGATTACACACACACACACACACTACTTAAACACACACACATATCAACTACTAGACCACTAACAGAGCCAATCAGATCTCTCGCACAGGCATCTCCAGGGTACATCAACCAATGGAATCTGTGTGTTGTGCTGTCTGGACACAACAATTGTATGTGCCATTTTAAAAGATGGCAGATCCCTTGATTATTGTGATAGGTGTATGTGTGTACATCCGTGTGTGAGAGCGTGTGTGTGTGTGTGTGTGTGTGTCTGTGTGTGTGCGTATATGTGTGTGCGTGTGTACATATGTGTGTGTGTGTGCATGTGTAGGTGTGTGTGTGTGTCTGTGTACATATGTGTGTGTGTGCATGTGTAGGTGTGTGTGTGTGTGTGTGTGTGTGTGTGTGTGTGTGTGCTCCTCACCCTCACGGCCAGGGCGAAGATGCACTTCCTGCAGAACCAGGGGGAGTCTGTAGAACTTTCTACGGGGGGCAGGTGGCACTGCTGGTGGTAACCTAGGAGACGGGGGTTACACAGGACCATCACTGACCGAAGAGATGTGTGTGTGTGTGTGTGTGTGTGTGTGTGTGTGTGTGTGTGTTTCTCTTTCCCACTGGAGCTCCATTACAGTGAGAGCAGAAGAGGGATCACAGAACAATACACAATCACTTACCTCCTTTAAATGGGTGTGTTGCCATTTGCCCTCCAGGTCTGTCTGTCTATCTGTGTGTGTGTATGTGTGTGTGTGTGTGTGTGTGTGTGTGTGTGTGTGTGTGTGTGTGTGTGCAGGGATTAAAAGCATTAAAGTCATCTGACTGAAAATGTGTTCTATGGGCTGTTCTTCTGGGGCACTGTGTGTGTGGGGGGGGGGTTAACCTGCACTTTCAGACTGTAGCACTGTGCTGGAGCTGAAGTGACTGGGTCTCATCACAATACATGTGTGTCCATGTAGTGTGTGTGTGTGTGTCCAAGTAGTATGTGTGTGTGTCCATGTAGTGTGTGTGTGTCCATGTAGTGTGTGTGTGTGTGTCCATGTAGTGTGGGTGTGTGTGTGTGTGTGTGCGCGCATGTAGTGTGTGTGTGTGTGTGTGTCCATGTAGTGTGTGTGTGTGTGTCCATGTATTGTGTGTGTGGGTCCATGTAGAGTGTGTGTGTGTGTGTGTGTGTCCATGTAAAGTGTGTGTGGGTCTATGGGTCTATGCAGTGTGTGTGTGTGTGTGTGTGTGTGTGTGTGTGTGTGTGTGTGTGTGTGTGTGTGTGTGAGTGTGTGTGTGTGTGTGTACTCACCTATTCCACATTTGCCGCAGATGAGAATGGCGTTCCCCAGGTCAGATACCATCTCCGAGCACACAGAACACTTGGGTTCCTCACCAGGTACTCCAGCTGGAGAACACACACACACACACACACACACACACACATACATATGAATCAGACAATGCTAGCACAATCATCCTGCCATACTCATCCTAGTACACTAAAATGCATTTCTCCTCCAGTCTCTCAGAACTCACCATGCTGGATGTCTTTCCACAGGACCCAGAACTTAGAGTTGTCCTCGAACGTAACAAAGCAGCTCTGTTTTGGGGGACTGACCTGGAACACAAACAAACAAACAACCACATTACAAACACGGACATCAGAGACAGCCAATCACAACACAGGGATACCAGAAATATCCAATCAGAAGACAGGGACACTAGGGACAACCAATCAGAACTGGACATGAGGCTGATCCAACCAGGACTGTGGTACCGTAGAGCACAGTGGAGACACACGGACCAATCGGAACCCAGCATATGGGACACGGAGAGTGTGTTCACCAATCAGAAACAGATTATCGTCTACCAATCAGAACACAGAATATTAGAGACACAAAGAAAGTGTTCACCAATCAGAACGCAGCATATCAGAGACACAAAGACTGTGTTCACCAATTAGAACGCAGAATATTAGAGACACAGAGAGTGTGTTCACTTGAAACACACACACGAGAGACATCAAATCCCACCAATCAGAACACAGACTATTAGAGACACCAAACCAGAAGAGGAGATCAGAAACATCCAATCGCAACAGAGGGACATCAGAGACAACCAATGAGATCAGATGGACACTGGAGACACCCAATCAGATGAGGACTTCCTGCTGCATGGCCGAAAGCACTCTGGGTCAACTTTGTGTGTGTGTGTGTGTGTGTGGTAGTGTACACCCCTTACCAGAATGGAGTATTAGTCATCACTAGAACATATGTTCAGCACTACAAACGGTCACTCTCCTCACATTCACACACACACGTGTGTGTACACACACACAAACACATACACACGCAGTTCTGAGGAAGTCATGTACCGAGTCAGCTAGAGCAAAAGACTAGCATGTTCTACGGCCTCTCACACACACTTGGAGTTCAAACAGGCCAGCAGAAGCCAAGCAGTCCACCATGTTCCCACTCACTGGTGACTCGTCACAAAAGCATGGTGTAACAGGGCAGGGTGGAGTGTGTGTGTGTGTGTGTGTGTGTGTGTGTGTGTGTGTGTGAATAACGGGGCAGGGGGGGACGCCTGCCATGCTGTCTGCAGGCCAGTGTCAAGCACACACACTCACACACACACACACACACACACACACACACACACACACACACAGTATACACACAGAGTACACACACACACACACACACACACACACCTCTCATGGAGAACAACCAGACACGCTCGCACACACACACAAACACACACACACACACACAGAAAAACAACTTCCAACCAAAGCTCTTCCACCTGCGCCCCCACCTGGAGATGTAGAGTCAGTGCATGTTCAGGGCACAGGACACACACACACACACACACACAAACACACACACACACACACACAGTAGAGTCAGTGCATGGTCAGGGCACAGGACACACACACACACACACACACACACAGCAGAGTCAGTGCATGGTCAGGGCACAGGACACACACACACACACACACACACACACACACACAGCAGAGTCAGTGCATGGTCAGGGCACAGGACACACACACACACACACACACACACACACACACACAGTAGAGTCGGTGCACGGTCAGGACACACACACACGCTGTGTAACATGCAAAAGGGAATATGAATGTCCACTACCACATCGCCCGTCCATCCCTAACGTCTATCTACTGTTACTGTGAGTTGTGACGGAGGGTCCAGGTGCGCCCACTCACCTGCTGTATCTTGACCAGGTAGCACACACACACTCACACACACACACACACACACACACACAAACACACACACACACACACACACAGACTCACCCGCTGTATCTTGCCCAGGTAGTAGAGTCCGTCGCTCCAGCAGCACAGGACGTACTGGCCCACGGTGAGACTGGCCTCCAGCTCACACACACACACACACACACACACACACACACACACACACACACACACACACACACACACACACAGACTCACCCGCTGTATCTTGCCCAGGTAGTAGAGTCCGTCGCTCCAGCAGCACAGGACGTACTGGCCCACGGTGAGACTGGCCTCCAGCTCACACACACACACACACACACACACACACACACACACACACACACACACAGACTCACCCGCTGTATCTTGCCCAGGTAGTAGAGTCCGTCGCTCCAGCAGCACAGGACGTACTGGCCCACGGTGAGACTGGCCTCCAGCTCACACACACACACACACACACACACACACACACACACACACACACACAGACTCACCCGCTGTATCTTGCCCAGGTAGTAGAGTCCGTCGCTCCAGCAGCACAGGACGTACTGGCCCACGGTGAGACTGGCCTCCAGCTCACACACACACACACACACACACACACTCACACACACACTCACCCGCTGTATCTTGCCCAGGTAGTAGAGTCCGTCGCTCCAGCAGCACAGGACGTACTGGCCCACGGTGAGACTGGCCTCCAGCTCACACACACACACACACACACACACACACACACACACACACACACACACACACACACACACACAGACTCACCCGCTGTATCTTGCCCAGGTAGTAGAGTCCGTCGCTCCAGCAGCACAGGACGTACTGGCCCACGGTGAGACTGGCCTCCAGCTCACACACACACACACACACACACACACACACACACACACACACACACACACACACACACACACACACAGACTCACCCGCTGTATCTTGCCCAGGTAGTAGAGTCCGTCGCTCCAGCAGCACAGGACGTACTGGCCCACGGTGAGACTGGCCTCCAGCTCACACACACACACACACACACACACACACACACACACACACACAGACTCACCCGCTGTATCTTGCCCAGGTAGTAGAGTCTGTCGCTCCAGCAGCACAGGACGTACTGGCCCACGGTGAGACTGGCCTCCAGCTCACACACACACACACACACACACACACACACACACACACACACACACACACACAGACTCACCCGCTGTATCTTGCCCAGGTAGTAGAGTCCGTCGCTCCAGCAGCACAGGACGTACTGGCCCACGGTGAGACTGGCCTCCAGCTCACACACACACACACACACACACACACACACACACACACACACACACACACACACACACACTCACCCGCTGTATCTTGCCCAGGTAGTAGAGTCCGTCGCTCCAGCAGCACAGGACGTACTGGCCCACGGTGAGACTGGCCTCCAGCTCACACACACACACACACACACACACACACACACACACACACACACACACACACACACACACTCACCCGCTGTATCTTGCCCAGGTAGTAGAGTCCGTCGCTCCAGCAGCACAGGACGTATTGGCCCACGGTGAGACTGGCCTCCAGCTCGCTCATGCTGCGCTCCCGCTTGGCCACCAGCCGCTTAGGCTCCACCCCCTCCGCCGACAGGTACTCGTCTCTGTAGGCCGACTCCAGCATGCTCGCCGCTCACGCTCAAGCACACACACACGCACGCACACACACACTCACGCACACACGCACACACACGCACACACACACGCACTCACTCAATCACTCACTCAAGCACACACCTGTGGGAATACACACATTCTCACACACACACACCCACACACACACGCATGCACGCAGACACACACGCACACGCACACACACACAGGTGTACACACAGGTTTGAGCATTCACAAACACACATGCATGCACACATTCAGATTCACGCACACACAAACACACAGAGAGAGAGATAGACACACACACACACTTAGTATTTAGAACTCAACAGGAGCATGTCAGGCCAAATCCACAACAAATTATTTTTTTCTGCATTACATTGACAGCACAAGAGTTCAGCTCCATTTCAGAATCAATACACAGTCACAGGCCAACATGACAGCTATAATGCAGACAGATCTCAGAGCACTACAGAAAGTCCCCATCATTTTGATAAGGAGGAGCTGTCACAGACCACAACCCTGCTCAAACCAATGCGCTCTCCGCTGATTCATATCTCGAAACTTGGTGAGCTGTCGAGAACAGATCAGGTGAAGCGCACTGGCGGAGTGATACATCTTCACTCTCAGAACAGTAGTGAGAACCGGCAAGGATCACTCAGAATGTCCTATTTTTTGTGACTTCACCAGGGGACTGTCGGTTGAGTCAGTTGCACCACGATATGACTGATAGCACAACTAATGCAGGCTGGGGCAGAGCCGAGCAGGGCGATGCGTGAGGAAGAAACGCCCAGAAGTCTCGGCGGAGTCCCAATAGAAGGTCACTTTCGGACCGTTATATTACACACTGAGCGTTATTTATAACGAGTCTTGTTGGCTGGTGCGAATTTATACCATGAAAGGTCGATATGCGCGCTTGGTTTGTAGTGGAAGTCGGGACAGTGGAAAGTTGCTCACTGTCTGTGGCCCCGCCCACACATATTTGCTACGTCCTGCTTTGAATCGCTGAACTGAAGGGAGACGAGCGATTCAAACTACGCTACTACTACGCGTTCAATTCAACAAGTGCAAGCCCTATGAGTCAGCATTGAAACTAGCGCCCAAACTATTCATACTTTGGCCCGTTTAACTACGTACAACATTACAGAACACAGTTTACGCTGATGGACATCACTAAGCTATCGCGCTAACATTACTGTATAATATGCAGTGGTCCTTGCTGCTTTGGTGCCGTTGCAATGCTCTTGCTATTTTGTCTGTAAGTGTTATGTCCAATCTACTTAGGCATTTCTTTCTTATGGCGTTTCTGCAGCATATCATTCATCAATCAAAGCGTACTACAAACTGGCGGTCAGAGTGTGCCTTCTAAACTGTATCTTACCATGCGTGAGCTCTGCAAACAGAGACGTTACTAGTTCAGCAACGCACTGCATCGGGTAGCTTTGCTCATCTAGCGCCAAACCAAGTGTTGTTAGCTGCCCAAGTTGCCAAGTGTAACGTACGAATGATCAGATTTTAAAACAACAAAATGCTGTCAACATTTTAAACTTCATGACTGGTATGACCTCGTTAAAATGGTGATGAAAAACAACTAAGGCAAAAACGGTAACGTAAGTCCAGCACAAATTGGATGAGTTAACTGCTATCATACATTACAGTCGTACCGGGCTCAAAATTAGTTGTCTTGATTTTACTTACCCGTTTGAATGCTCGCCGATGTAAGGGCAATAGTTCACAATACGCATTAATAACTTCAAAAGCACTATAGTCCTGTCGCAAAGTAATACTTTAGCAGCTCACGAGAGTGCAGCGCTTCAGTTCAGACTGTGCAAGTCGCCATTTTTTCACTTTTTCCCGCGAATCATTTACGTTTTGCTTATGTAATTACTATAACAGCAGCATCATACAGGAAGGTCGGGATTTCAAAGTTTGATTCAAATTGTCTCGCTTTCTGTCCAATGACATTGCATGGAAAATCACACAGCAAGTTAGCTTTGGGGGAGAACGCCAATAATTTCGTATTTTCCCTAAAAGGAAAAAAGGAATTTTGAACAGCAGAGCAGGCACACGTCAATAACAGAATAGGCATTCAGTCTGCATAAGTCACAGCACAAGGATAGCCTAATAGGATAGATAGACTAATATAATAATGATGATGATGATGATAGTAATAATAATAATAATAATAATAATAATAATAATAGGCTAACAACAATTATGATAATAATGATAATAATAATAACAATAATAATAATTTACTTTAATGTCATTGTATTTTTGCAAATGTTCCTGGGCTCCTGGCTGGTTTTAACAATGTCTTTACGCAAACTTTGTCACGAATTGACTTATGTGTCTGTTATAGTGGAGGGTGACGAACTTGCAGGACATTTTACAGCACATTCATACAATTTTATTATCATGCTGAGGCTTTGAGCAATTGAATAAATAACACAGAAAATGAAATAGTCAGTACAAAACTTTACATCATACAAAATTGTCCTGATACAAACGTAACATTACAAAATCCTGTAAATCTGTGCTCGGCTAATATGTGGGAAAGAAAGTAAAGGTTCATCAAATCAGAAATCCCCAGCTCCAAGATCGCTCTCAAGATGGCCTGTAACACTCCAACTCACAGTGAAACCATTGAGTATGTCGCCTACAGTAGGCTATGAAACAACAACCTTGACGGCTTTCAGGTGATTTCTGCAGGAATATTCAGAACACTTCTGGATAGCATCATGTTCAAATGAAATGAAGTGAGTCACATCTCAAATTAAAGGGTTGTAGGGGGATTTCAGAGAAATGTAATGTCATTATTTAGTAGCCCCCTGGTATGACTTTTGAACAGATTTGGCCTGTTTTGAACAGGTTTCCCAAAACCTATATGCTTTGACCTACCTATGAACTATAGTAGGCTATTACAAAATTAGTCTTTTTGATCTATGTAAGTGTAACCTATACAAACTATAGTATTACAAAATTGTAGTCTTTTTTTTTTTATTTATGTGACCTATATAAACTATAGCATTACAAAATGAGTCTTCTTGATCTGCTGTGTCCATCTGTCAGAGGTCCATTAGCACAACCAGGCTTTAGGGAAGTACGCTGTTTAGGGCAGTTCTGAGCTCTGGGTTCTGAAGCCTGGGGCGGGTCTGTTCACAAGTCAGTTGTGGTCTGGGTCCGGTCCTGATTCGGGTCAGGAGGAGATTCCAATCCCATCCTTAGGAGGAGGTGTCCACAACGCACTTGATGAAGAGTGTGTTGCCCTTGCAGTAGGCGTATTTGGGCGACGCCAGCTTGCTCAGCGGGCAGAAGCACGGGCAGCCGCTGGCAACGTTCATGTCCGACGTGGGCCGCTTGAAGGACGCCGAGGACAGGTCCGGCCGGAACGCATCCAGAACGTGTTCCCTCTGGTTCTGGTCGATCAGGAAGAATGTGACCTATGGGAACAATTAGTGGATAAGGAAGAAATTAACTAATAACCAAATGATCTAATCAATGAAAAATATTTATGATGCTATCATATTTGTGTTATTAACACATTATTGATGTTAGACTTAATTATTGCCGATACCAGCCAGTAAACCGAGACACTCCTAATCAATGGAGGGACTAATAGAGACACTCCTAATCTCCTAATCTATGGAGGGACTAGAGACACTCCTAATCTATGGAGGGACTAGAGATACTCCTAATCTATGGAGGGACTAGAGACACTCCTAATCTCCTAATCTATGGAGGGACTAGAGACACTCCTAATCTATGGAGGGACTAGAGACACTCCTAATCTCCTAATCTATGGAGGGACTAGAGACACTCCTAATCTCCTAATCTATGGAGGGACTAGAGATACTCCTAATCTATGGAGGGACTAGATACACTCCTAATCTATGGAGGGACTAGAGACACTCCTAATCTCCTAATCTATGGAGGGACTAGAGACACTCCTAATCTCCTAATCTATGGAGGGACTAGAGACACTCCTAATCTATGGAGGGACTAGAGACACTCCTAATCTATGGAGGGACACACATCACACACATCACTCCATGTTCCACACATCACACACATCACACATCACTCCATGTTCCACACAACACACACATCACATATCACACACATCACTCATCACACACATCACTCCACGTTCCACACATCACACACACACACACACACA
>NC_085001.1:1972127-1977127 GCF_963854185.1 Sardina pilchardus | reverse complement strand
TGTGTGTTGGGGTGTGTGTGTGTACTATGTGTGTGTGGTGGGGGGTGTGTGTGTAAATACAGTACATGGAGAATGACCCACTCTGTACCAGTGGAGGCATCCGTGTAGGTAAAGTGAGCAGGTCCAGTAGTTTAACCCTTGCTTGTCTAAAGTGAACAGGTCCAGTAGTTTAACCCTTGCTTGTCTAAAGTGAACAGGTCCAGTAGTTTAACCCTTGCTTGTCTAAAGTGAACAGGTCCACTAGTTTAACCCTTGCTTGTCTAAAGTGAGCAGGTCCAGTAGTTTAACCCTTGCTTGTCTAAAGTGAACAGGTCCAGTAGTTTAACCCTTGCTTGTCTAAAGTGAACAGGTCCAGTAGTTTAACCCTTGCTTGTCTAAAGTGAGCAGGTCCAGTAGTTTAACCCTTGCTTGTCTAAAGTGAACAGGTCCAGTAGTTTAACCCTTGCTTGTCAAAAGTGAACAGGTCCAGTAGTTTAACCCTTGCTTGTCTCTGGGCCTCTTACTGAAATGGGCATTTAAAGTTCACGCATCAGTCTTCGCTTCCTCTCCCACCAGCCCTCTGTCTTCTTCTATATCTCTCAGCACACACACACACACACACACACACACACATCAAACACACATCCACATACAAACACAATCATCTCAAACACCGACACACACACACACACACAAACACAGCCCCCCCCCCACACACTGCTCTATTAACGGGGCCAGACATGGTGTTACAGTAATGGTGACCAGTATGAATGTAGCAAAACATGCACCTACTCTACTCATGAAGACAGGACCTGGTGTTAATGATGGCATGTGTGTGTGTGTGTGTGTGTGTGTGTGTGTGTGTGTGTGTGTGTGTGTGTCAGTGCGTGTGCGTGCGTGCGTGCGTGCGTGTGTGTGCGCGTGTGTGTAGCTCGTGCTGCACTCCCATGTGTGGCTGTTATCGATAGCAAGAAGGTGCGTCTCCATCAGACGGTGTTTTCCGCCAGAGACAAATGAATCCATTTCCTTCTCTTGTGCTTTTCCCTCCGTTCTGTCGCCTTCCACAGATGATATCATCCATGAATTATATTGAGCACGGGCGCGCACACACACACACACACACACACACACACACACATGAATTATATTGAGTCTGGTCGTGTTTACCCCCTCATGCAGCCTGATAATAACTACAATGATACAAAATGTAATGATTGCTTTCAAATGCTTTCGTCTTTCTCCCAGCGCACCAGCACACCAGCGTTAGTGTTTCTCCTGGCGTGCCCGCGCTGTGTGTGTGTGTGTGTGTACAGTATGTGTGTGTGTGTGTGTGTGTGCGTTTCTCCTAGCGTGCTGGCGTCAGGATGAGATGAATAGATTAAGCACAGCACCACCACATGTGTGTTAGATGAGAAAGAGAGAGAGAGAGAGAGAGAGAGAGAGACAGACAGAGAGAAAGAGAGAGAGAGAGAGAGAGAGACAGGGAGGGAGAGACAGACAGAGAGAAAGAGAGAGAGAGAGCGAGAGAGATGCAAAGGCCATTCTTTCTCCTCTAAAGAAAAAGAGAGAGAGCGAGAGAGAGAGAGAGAGGGAGAGACAGAAAGAGAGAAAGAGAGAGCGAGAGAGAGATGCAAAGGCCACTCTTTCTCTTCTGAAGAGAGGCAGGGGTTGGACGGATGAATGTCGGTTCTGCAAGGTGACCGTGTGGGAACGCGGTGTGTGTGTGTGTGTGTGTGTGTGTGTGTGTGTGTGTGTGTGTGTCTCCGCTGTTCCAGGAGATTTCGTCTGTCTGATTTGCTGCACGGAGCCTCATTCTGAACTAACAGGCCGGAGCCAAGATGGCCGACAGACATTTCCTCATTCTATCAACCTCTCACTCACCCCCATCCACACACACACACACACACACACACACACACACACACACTCATCAGCTCTCTCTAACCAGCCTTGCTGATGGCAGCTTTCAGAGAATGCACAGCCAGGCTCTGAGTGAAGGTAGGGCCTGTGAAATTCATTACTCAAACAGCAAACAGCAAATAGCAACACCCTGCAAACACACACACTGCTACCACACTGCCCTCATCCATCTGCACTGGTTAGCATACGGTTGGCTTGGGTGCTGTCTGTGTGTGTGTGTGTGTGTGTGTGTGTCTGTGTGTCTGTGGAGCGGACATAATGGCGGCCATTACAGAGTGATGCAGCACAGCGCAGGAAGTGAGGTAGGAGCAGGAAGTGATGTGGGGTCAGGAAGTGAGGTGGGAGCAGGAAGTGATGTGGGGGCAGGAAGTGAGGTGGGAGCTAGAGGTGTCCTTTCCCATCAGGGTCCCGGGGGAAGAGAGAATCAAAGAAATGAGAAATACATAAATGATGCAAGGACACGGGCAGGACGAGTGTGTGTGTGTGTGTGTGTGTGTGTGTGTGTGTGTGTGACATGGGGAGACGAGAGGCCTGTCTGACTGGCATCTAGTTTTCCAGTTCACTGTGCCATGTGACGACCCTGTGCACACACACACACACACACACACTCCTATGCCCTAATTTGAAGGGTGTTGCCAAATCAGCAGTTTTCTATGCGGTAGGAAGGTGAAGGAGGACCAGTCACACTGTTCTGCACTCAACCCACGCACACACACACACACACACACACGATGAACACACACCAGAGAATCTCAAAAGGACATTCTCCTGACGCCACGATGAACACACACGCCAGAGAATCTCAAAAGGACATTCTCCTGACGCCATGATGAACAACACACACCAGAGAATCTCAGAAGGACATTCTCCTGACGTCGTGATGAACACACACCAGAGAATCTCAGAAGGACACTCAACCAACGGCATGAGAAACGTGCTGAGTGCTTCACCTGATTGTGAGCAGAGTATCAAGTATGTGTATGTGCGTACAAAATGGCTGATTTGATATTGTTATTTGCACACGTTATAACTATACAATTCACTGCATGTCCATAGGGACATGTTGGAGATCCTTTGTCTCTATTGGGAGGTGAAGCTATTGGAGCCGACCACTTGGTGCGTCAGAGTGAGTAACTACATGCGCGTAATGAGAAGGGTATGTATCATGTGTGTGTGTGTGTGTGTGTGTGTGCGCACGAGATGAGAAGGGTATGTATCAGCTTATCTAACTGGTGAATAAGTCCCAAAAAGTCGACGTGCTCCTCTAAATTAGGACCTTTGACGTCCCGGACCTCAGTGTGACATGAACTCTCTTGAGCGTGTCCATGGCAACACACATTCCAGCTGTTCACAGGCCTGCTGGGACTCATGCTTGCCTCTATTACACTTGGATCATGTTTTCATCTCCTCAATGGAATTGTGGAAAAGTATGGGCGTTCAGATGTAGCCTACAGTTTGTGTGCATATACTCTACGTACAGTTAGTATTTATTTAAAGACCTCCAACTAATCATTGCTGACTAATCCTACAAACAGAGGGCTTATAGTGACGTGTAACTCAATGCATTAGAGTGTTAGCACTGCTGCCTAGTTAGCATTAGAGTGTTAGCACTACTGCCTAGTTAGCATTAGCGTTAGAGTGTTAGCACTGCTGCCTAGTTAGCATTAGAGTGTTAGCACTGCTGCCTAGTTAGCATTAGAGTGTTAGCACTGCTGCCAAGTTAGCGTTAGAGTGTTAGCACTGCTGCCTAGTTAGCGTTAGAGTGTGTGCAATGCTGCCTAGTTAGCATTAGTGTTAGAGTGTTAGCACTGCTGCTTAGTTAGCATTAGAGTGTTAGCACTGCTGCCAAGTTAGCGTTAGAGTGTTAGCACTGCTGTCTAGTTAGCATTAGAGTGTGTGCAATGCTGCCTAGTTAGCATTAGCGTTAGTGTTAGCACTGCTGCCTAGTTAACGTTAGAGTGTAGAAGGATAGATAGATAGATACTTTATTGATCCCCAAGGGGAAATTCAAGAGTGTGTACTGCTGCCTAGTTAACGTTAGAGTGCTAGCACTGTTGCCTAGTTAGCTTTAGCGTTAGAGTGTTAGCACTGCTGCCTAGTTAGCGCTAGTGTGTTAGCGCTGCTGAAGTCCCCGCTGATCTCTGCTCTACTCCGCTGCTGAGCCGTCTCACCTTGGCCTCCAGGAAGCTGATGACGTCTTGGTTGCTGTGGCGATCTCGCTCCAGCGCGGCCATGCACAGCTGGGTCTTCTCCACCTCGCGGCTGAGCGCGGAGACGACGTTCTCGAAGACACACACGCGCTCCTGCACGGAGTCCAGCTGCTGGCTCACCATAGCGGCGGCGGCGGCGGCGGCGGCCTCTTGGTCCTCCCGCAGGCTGTGGGCCAGAGACATCTCCTGACACCTCTCACCGCCACCCCCCCCGCCATCCACCTCCAGCAGGGGCTCCAGCGCCGCCCCCCCAGGGCTGAGGTGTGAGGGGAGGGCTGGGGGGGGCGGGTGGGGGTGGCTGGAGGTGGAGGGTGATGGAGGTAAACCCCGCACGGCCCTCAGCAGGAGCTGCAGGTGGGACACGTGACTGCTGCCCTCATGCTCCCGCACCTTCTCTACGCTGCCCTGCAACACACACCACACCACAACACGACATGATATACACACTCATGCTCCCGCACCTTCTCTACGCTGCCCTGCAACACACACCACACCACAACACGACATGATATACACACTCATGCTCCCGCACCTTCTCTACGCTGCCCTGCAACACACAACACAACACGACACAACACGACATGATATACACACCAGACAACACACCACAACACCATATAATATACACATGTACACATATACATGCTCCCGCACCTTCTCTACGCTCCCCTGCAACACAACACAACACGACATGATATACCACACACCACAACACAACACAATATGATATACTAATGTACAAATATACCACACACCACAACACAACACAATATGATATACTAATGTACAAATATACCAGACGACACACCACAACTAATCACACTGAACCAACCAAAAAAACACAATATGAAGCTAAAACACTGAAATTCACCTACTTAGAATACACAAAAT